>NW_003852537.1:3255668-3257975 GCF_000181295.1 Otolemur garnettii | reverse complement strand
CAGGTCCGGGCTGGGGATTCGAACCCGCCACCTTAGGTGTACGTGGCTGGCGCCTTAGCCGGTTGAGCTATAGGCGCCGAGCCAGAAGACTGTCTTAATATCATTATCAACTAACTAAACATTATTGGCATTAATAAAAAGTCCAACCAAAGAATACATATCATTACTAAGTACAGGTGACTCATTCATTTAGCAAGTTCAAGTTGCAAAGGATTCAAACTTCAAAAAATATATTCTTTGACCATGATGAAATCAAATTATAAATCAAAGACTATTTCTGGAAATCCCCCAAGTATTTGGCAACTAAACACTATACTTCTAAATAATTGCAAATATTGCTGGTCACAGTGGCTTACACCTGTAATCCCAGTACTCTGGGAGGCTAAGGCAGGTGGACTGCCTGAGCTCAGGAGTTCAAGACCAGCCTGCATTAGAGCAAGAACCCTATCTCTAAAAATGGCTGGCCATTGTAGTCCCAGCTACTTGGGAGGCTGAGGCAATAAGACTGCTTCACCTGAAGAGTTTAGAGTTGCTGTAAGCTATGATGTAACAACACTCTATCAACAGCAACAAAGTGAGATCGTGTCCCAAAATAAAATAAAAAAAAAATTGCAAGGACAATTAGAGTATTTTGAACTGAATAAAAATTAAGACATGGCCTGGGCATGGTGGCTCACCCCAGTAATCCTAGCACTATGGAAGGCCAAGGCGGGTAGATTGCCTGAGCTTAGGAGTTCGACACCAGCCTGAGCAAGAGCCAGATCTCTACCCCATCTCTACAAAAAATAGAAAAACTAAAAAATAGATAACTAGCTAGAAGTTGTGGCAGGCCCCTTAGTCCCAGCTACTCGGGAGGCTGAGGCAAAAGAATCACTTGGAGCCCAAGAGTTTGAGGTCGCTGTGAGCTATGATACCATAGTACTCTATGGTGGGTGACAAAGTGAGATTCTGCCTCAAAATAAACAGATAAACAAACAAATAATATAAAAATAAAAATAGAAAAATAAGACAGGTGTCTTGGGGGGGGGGGCACCTGTAGTCCTAGCCGCAAGTGAGGCTGAGACAGGAAGACAGTTTGAACCCAGGAGTCTGAGGTTGCTATGAGGTAAGCTAAGCTGATGCCATGATACTCTAGCTTGGGCAACAGAGTAAAACTGTTTACGCCCTCCCTCCCCTGTCCCTCAAAAACTTCACATATGACATATCAACATGTTTAGGATGAAACTAAAGCAGCACTTAGAAGGAAATTTATAGCATTTAACATTTATATTGGAAAAGAAGGAGTATCTCTTTTTTAATTTTTTTTTTTGGAGTCTCACTCTGTCCCTCTAGGTAGAGTACTGTTGAGTCATAATTCACAGCAACCTCAAACTCTTAGGCCTGGGAAATCTCTTGCCTCAGCCTCCCGAGTAGCTGGAACTATAGGCGCCTGCTGCAACACCTGGCTATTTTTTCTATTTTTAGTAGAGATAGGGTCTCACTCTGCTCAGGCTGGTCTCAAACTTCTGAGCTCAAGCAATCTACCTACCTCAGCCTCCCAGAGCACTAGGATTACAGGTGTGAGCCACCAGGCCTGGCCAAAGAGTATCTCAAATCAAATAACTTACAATTCCAACTTAGAAACTAGAACAGAGCACATCAGATCTAAATCAAGCAGAAGAAAAGGAATAACAGAAATAGTGATATATATAAAAATGAAACAAAAAGCAGACTAACAATCAAACCAAGAACTAGTTCTTTGAGAAGATCAATATGATTTTAAAAACATCTGTCAGATCGAACAAACAGTATCAGGAAATCACTACAAACCCTAACAGAATTAAAAGGAAAATAAGAAAACAGTATGAACAAGTTCATGCCAGTATATTCAATAACTAAGACAAGTTTTAAGAAAGAAACACTCCTTGAATATAAAGTAGCTAACCTGAATATCTTTATAATTACTAAAGAAATTAAGTATATAGTTTAAAACCTGCCCATGAGAAGCTCTAAAGCCCATATGGTTGATGAAATCTACCAAACATTAAGAAAGAAATAACAACCTACAGCCAATATTGTATTAAATGGAGTCAAACTTAAATCATTTCCACTCAGATCAGGAACCAGGCAAGGATGCCCATTGTCTCCACTGCTTTTTAACATCGTAATGGAAGTTTTAGCCAACACAATTAGAGAAGAAAAAGCGATTAAGGGCATCCATATAGGGTCAGAAGAGATTAAACTTTCACTTTTCACAGATGATATGATAGTATATCTGGAAGACACCAGGGATTCTACTACAAAACTCCTAGAAGTGATCAAGGAATA
>NW_003852537.1:3249692-3251827 GCF_000181295.1 Otolemur garnettii | reverse complement strand
AGGTTGCTGTGAGCTGCAATGCCACAGCACTCTGCCCAAGGTGACAGCTTGAGGCTCTGTCTCAAAAAAAAAAAAAAGAAATATAAATGACCATGAATGGCCAGAACAACTTTGAAAAGAAGAACAAAGTTACAGGACTTCCCTGATTTTAAAGCTTTTAAATAGGACCTCTGTAAGTTGACCACCCAACCACCCAAAGGACTGTCAACAAACTGGGCAACATACAGAAATGGTCAACATAAGGAACTATACCTACTTTACTGATCCGTACACATGGTGCATGTCTGGTCTCTGAAAATCAGGTAAATTTAAGAAGATCCCATGTCTACTAAAAATAGAAAAACTAAAAACATAGAAAAACTAGCCAGGCATGGTGGCACATACTTGTAGTATCAAGCTACTTGGGAGGCTGAGGCAAGAGAATTGCTCAAGTCCAACAGTCTGAGGTTGCTGTGAGCTATTGATGCCATAGCACTCTATCCAGGGCAACAGAGTGAGACTCCGTATCAAAAAATAAATCAATAAATACAAACATACATAAATAAAGGGTTACCCTTATCCAGAGGAGGGCAAGCCTAGTCAATTAATTTTTGACAAAGTACAAAGATAATTCAAAGGAAAAAGGATTACCATTTCAATAAATGGTGCCTGAACAATTGGATAGCTATATGCAAACATATATAAAAAGCTATATACAAACTTTTCTATTTGGTTTTTTTTTTTTTTTGCAGTTTTTGGCCGGGGCTGGGTTTGAACCCACCATCTCCGGCATATGGGATTGGCGCCCTACTCCTTTGAGCCACAGGCACCACTCAACTTTTCTATTCTTTATATCACAAAAAATTAACTGAAAATGCCTCACTGACCCAAATGTAAAAGGGAACACAGTAACACCTCTAAAAGAAATCACAGAAAAAAATCTGTGACCTCCAGTTAAAATGTCTTAATATGCATCTATATACATACAACACCTAAAGCACAATTGATTTTAAAAAAGTAATTAAGATTCTGCATCTGTAGCTCCGTGACTAGGACACCCACCACATACCTCAGAGCTGGCAGGTTTGAACCAGCCCGGGACAGCCAAATAACGACAACTACAACCAAAAAATAGCTGGGCATTTTGGCAGATGCCTGTAGTCCTAGCTACTTGGGAGGCTAAAGCAAGAGAATCCCTTAAGACTAACAGTTTGAGGCTGCTGTGAGTTGTGATGCCACAGTACTCCACCCAAGGCAACAGCTTGAGATTCTGTCTTAAAAAGAAAAAAAAAAGGGATGGCGCCTGTGGCTCAGTGACTACAGCTCCAGCCCCATATACTGAGGGTGGTAGGTTCAAACCTGGCCCCAACCAAACTGCAACAAAAAATAGCCGGGTGTTGTGGTGGGTGCCTGTAGTCCCAGCTACTTGGGAGGCTGAGGCAAGAATCACCTAAGCCTAAGAGCTGGAGGTTGCTGCGAGCTGTGATGCCACAGCACTCTACCAAGGGTGGCAAAGTGAGACGCTGCTCTAAAAAGAAAAAAAAAGGTAATGAAACGGAATTTCTCAAAATTAAAAAAGGTATGCTCTTTAAAAGATACTGAAGGCTCAGCACCTGTGGCTCAAGTGGCTAAGGCGCCACCCACATACACCTTAGGTGGCAGGTTCAAATCCAGCCTGGGCCCGACAAACAACAATGACGGCTACAACCAAAAAAAAAATAGCTGGGCCTTGTAGTGGGCGCCTATGGGCCCAGCTACTTGGGAGGCTGAGGCAGGAGACTCGTTTGAGCCCAGGAGTTGGAGGTTGCTGTGCGTTGTAATGCCATAGCACTCTACCCAGGGGGACAGCTTGAGGCTCAGTTTCAAAAAAATAAATAAATAAAAGAAAAGAAAAGAAAAGCTACTGAAGAGGGGTGGCGCCCATAGCTCAGTGGGTAGGGCACTGGCCACATACACGGATACTGGTAGGTTCAACCTGGCCCGAGCCACTAAAGCAACAATGACAACTGCAACAAAAACATAGTCAGGCTCTATGTAGTCTCAGCTACTTGGGAGGCTGAGGCAAGAGAATAGCCTAAGACCAAGAGTTTCAGGTTGCTGTGAGCTGTGTTGCCACAGCACTCGACCAAGGGTGACATAGTGAGACTCTCTCAAAA
>NW_003852537.1:3246671-3249493 GCF_000181295.1 Otolemur garnettii | reverse complement strand
GACCTCAAACTCTTGGGTGCAAGTGATTCTCTTGCCTCTGCCTCCCAAGTAGCTGGGACTACAGACACCCACCACAATGCCCAGCTATTTTGTTGTTGTTGTTGTTGTTGCAGTTGTCATTGTTGTTTTAGCTGGCCTGGGCCGGGTTCGAACCCTCCAGCCTTAGTATACGTGGCTGTCACCCTACCCACTGAGCTACCGGCACCGCCAAAACAAAAATGTTTTAAAATGGGTGAAAGGGGCAGCACCTGTGGCTCAAAGGAGTAGGGCATCAGCCCCATATGCTGGAGGTGGTGGGTTCAAACCCAGCCCTGGCCAAAAACTGCAAAAAATAAAATAAAATAAAATGGGTGAAAGTACTGAACACGCATTTCAACAAAGCAAATATACAAGTAACAAATAAGCACATGGCTGGGCACAGTGGCTCACACCTCTAATCCCAGCACTGTGGGAGGCCGAGGCAGGTGGATTGTTTGAGTTCAGGAGTTCAAGGCCAGCCTAAGCAAGAGCAAGATGCCATCTCTAAAAATAGCCAGGTGTTATGGTAGACACCTGTAGTCCCAGCTACTTGGGAGGCTAAGGCAATAGAATCACTTAAGCCCAAGAGTTTGAGGTTGCTATGAACTGTGACGCCATGGCACTCTGGAGGGCAACAGAGTGAGACTGTCTCCAAAAAAAAAAAGCTGAAAGATAATATAAAAATGTTATATATAGTCTAGAAAATCCAAACTAATCTATAGTAACAGAGAAAACATTTGTGGTTTCCTGGGATGAGAGATGAGAGAAAGGGTAGAAAACATGATCTCAAAGGGGTATCAGAAAGTTTGGCGGTGGAGGGCTCGGTGCCTACTATAGCTCATTGGTGAGGGCGGCAGCCCTGTACACCAGGGCTGGCGGGTTCAAACTGGCCCGGGCCTGCTAACAAAAAAAAACAATGACAACTACAACAAAAAAAAAATAGCCGGGTGCTGTGGCAGATGCCTATACTCCCAGGTACTTGGGAGGCTGGGGCAAGACAATCGCTTAAAATCAAGATTTTGAGGTTGCTATGAGCTGTGATGCCACAGCACTCCACCCAGGGCGACACAGTAAGACTTGGTCTCAAAAAAAAAGCAAGCTTGGGGTGGTAATGAGTATGTTCATAATTTTAATTTTAGTGATAGTTTCATGGGTATATGCAAATGTCAAGATGCATCAGGTTATATATTTTAAATATGTGTAGTTTATTATGTATCAATTATACCTTAAGGCTGGGAAAAGAGAGAAAGAGAAAACTACCAATAACAAAAAAGATAGGCACCAAATTATGGATACTAAGAGCTTCCAAATTTTGTTTTGATCCTCTCTCTTGCTGTTCTAGTGTCAGTGCTAGGTTTTCCTCCACACCCTACTTTCATTAAACACAAAGTGATAGGAAAGCTGTCTGTGGGGAATGAATTATTGACTTAGAAAGGGAGAAAATGAAGGCAAACAGAACGTTCATTCCTTAATTTAAAACCTCTTGGCATAATCAGCACCTCTAGATGGTGAGATCATAGGTGATGTTTCTTTGGTTTCTTTAAGCTTTTCTGTACTTTCCAAATTCATTATAAGCATTACTTTGTTATTCGGGGGGGAAAAAACAATTTTAAAATAAGGTTAAATTCTCCGTTAAGAATTAGTCAAAAAGTGGCTCAGCACCTACAGCACTGTGGTTACAGCACCAGCCACATGCACAGACCATGGTGGGTTCAAACTTGGCCTGAGTCAACTAAAGGACAATTCCAACAACAAAAAAAAATAGCTGGGCATTGCGGTGGGCGCCTATAGTCCCAGCTACTTCAGAGGCTAAGGCAAGAGAATCACTTAAGCCCAAGAGTTTGAGGTTGCTGTGAGCTGTGACGTAACAGCACTCTACCCAGGGTGACGGCTTGAGATTCTGTCTCAAAAAAAAAGGCTCAACGAGTAGGGTGAGGTCCCATATACCAGGGGTGGTGGGTTCAATTGTGGCCCTGGCCAAAACTACAAAAAATAATAATAAAATTAAAGAGGTTTTAGGAAGTTTTAACTGATTTCCTACCCTGTGGGTTGAAGACAGAACCCTTGAATGGTAAAGGAAAAGTCCTACATGAATTCCAGGAGGTTGAGGGCAGCAACAAGAGGATTCCTCTCCTCTGAGCCTTGAATGAATGAAGTCTTCTAACACAGGATGAATGCCAGGAGGGGCTCACTTCTAACCTTGCTTGCCCCAAGCCATTACGTAGCATCATTTAGGTTGCTTTTTTTAAGTAAGTGCAGAAAACCAGTAGGAAGTTCAGAAAGGCCAAAGGCTGATTTTTTTTTAAATACTACCACAGGTCAAATTAGGTAAAAAATGCTTTTTATGCCACCTGAATATAAATCCTAAGAGTGTTCCTCCTTGGTTTCTAAATTAAGAGAGCCTCTTGGCTTAATTCTTCACTTTCACTTCAGAGAAAAAAAATGTAAGTAAGTTACCTTATCACAATACTACAAAAATATCATAACACAGAACACTTACAGGTCTTGGAGTGTTCATGTGATAGCATGTAATTGGCGAGAGGTGGTGTGTAAGTTAAACACTGCAATGCTGCATTGGCAAAACAGGTATTGCCCAAGTTCTGGAGCCCAGCTCCAACTCTGTGAGTTTGTTGCCACTTAAGACAAATCTTCTCAGATGGAAAAAGAACCTTCTGTGGAGGAGCAATGCCATCACCTGGGGCTAGAAAAATAAATAACAATCATTTAAAAACAAAGTTTTGCATACTGCTAAAGCTAAATAAATAGCAACACTCAATCAAACCTCAATATGATTTATGTTCTAA
>NW_003852537.1:3238509-3246624 GCF_000181295.1 Otolemur garnettii | reverse complement strand
TTGATTTCTTCAATAAATTACAAGGACAATTAAGACAAAGTGTAAACCCCATTTTGATGTTGCTTTGAACAACAAATTCTTTTAAAAAATAATTATATGACAATTCAAGTAGATTTTTAATATAAAGACATTTTTAATTTTGAAGAAATAATCTTCTAGACATACACACTAAAAATATTTGTCAATGACTAGGCACGGTGGCTCACCCTCGTAATGCCAGTACTCTGGGAGGCTGAGGTGGTTAGATTGCTTGAGCTCATGAGTTTGAGACCAGCCTGAGCAAAAGTGAGACCCCATCTCTACTAAAAACAGAAAAACTAGCTGTGCATTGTGGCAAGCACCTGCAGTCCCAGCTACTCAGAAAGCTGAGGCAAGGGGATCGCTTGAGCCCAAGAGTTTGAGGTTGCTGTGAGCTATGAGGCCCTGGCACTATACTCAGGGTGAGTAAGACACTGTCTCAAAAAACAAAAATAATCATAATAATAATGGAGAGGGTAGGTGCAGGTATAATTGACTATGAGTTAACAAACATCAAAGGTCGCTGACAGCTACATGAAAGAATTCATTATTATAACTCTTATATCTACTAAAAAATTTTCATAATAAAAAAGTTTTAAAAATAAGTAACACAATCAACAGAAAGTTCAGGATAGGGCCAGGAGTGGTAGCTCATGCCTGAAACCCTAGCATTCTAGGAGGCCGAGGCGGGTAGATCCTTTGAGCCCAGGAGTTTAAGACCAGCCTAATCAAGAGTAAGACCTTTTCTATTTTCTACTAAAAACAGAAAAACTAGCCAGGCAGTGTGGCAAGCACCTATAGTAGAGCTACTCAGGAGGCTGAGGCAAGGGGATTACCTGAGCTCAAGAGTTTTAGACTTCTGTGAGCTTAAAAAAGTTTAGGGTAAGTCAAGTCCCTCTAACATTTGCTCTGGATAATAACTCAGCACCACCACTATCACTGACACCCTCACCATCATCTCACCTACTGATTCCTGAATAGGAGTCACTCTCAATCCTTAGAGCCAGTACTGATGTTATCCCCATTTTACCATGGAGGAAACGGGCTTTTTTTTTGTAGACAGAGCCTCAAGCTGTCTCCCTGGGTAGAGTGCCCTGGCATCAAGGCTTCAACTGCTGGGCTCAAGCAGTTCTCCTGCCTCCACCTCCCAAGTAGCTGGGACTACAGGCACCTGCCACAACGCCGGGCTATTTTTTTGACTGCAGCCGTCATTGCTGTTTGGTGGCTCTGGGCTGGATTCGAACCTGCCAGCTCAGGTGTATATGGCTGGCGCCTTAGCCACTTGAGCCACAGGCGCCAAGCTGGAGATGGGCTTTAATTAAGCCTGTCAGTCACTTATATGCTTTCAAGTATACTGCATGTGACCTAAAAAGGTTTTATATTTTTAAGACTTATAAACAGATTGCTAGTTAAGTATGCTAACATGACTCAGGTGAAGCTCAAGAAAGAAATTATTTAGGAAAGTTCAAAATCATTAATAGCAAGACTAATTTTTCAACAGCTTGGCAGTTCCTTAGTGCTACACAATGATCAGATGCTCAGTAGATCTACAGTTCCCAATCCTCAGGTTATAGACCATATTGGTCTATGATCTGTTAGGAACCTGGGCCACACAGCAAGAGGTTAGCAAGCAAAGCTTTGTCTGTATTTATAGCCCTTCCCTAAGGCTCATATCACTGCCAGAGCTCTACTTCCTGAGCTCTACCTCCTGTCAGATTCCTCTCCCTTCCAGTTTACAGAAAAACTGTCTTCCATGAAACCAGTCCCCATTGTCAGAAAGGTCAGGGACACTACTATGGATGCATAATAGCTCAAAGCAACCTAAGACTCTTGAACTCAAGTGATTCTCTTTCCTCAGCCTCCCAAGTAATTGAGTCTATAGGTGCCCGACACAACACTTGGCTATTTTTAGAGATGGGACCTTGCTCTTGCTCAGGCTGGTCTCAAACCTGTGAGCTCAGGCAAATCCACCCGCCTCGGCCTCCCAGAGTGCTAGGATTACAGGTATGAACTACCCTGCCCAGTCAATACATATGTTAATCATAAACAAAGGAAAATGAAACTCATCAAGTTATACAATCCTACTGGCCACTCAAGTGGCAATATATCTTGTAAAATAGTCCCCTCTCTAAAACTAGGCACCATCAACATGTAAACAGGAGTTTCTGGCAGAGATTCTGTCTCTTAAAAAATAGTACCTTGATCCTTTTGTGGTGATTGCTTTGACTTATCGGGTACAGATGAACTTGAATAAACTACAGCACCAGGTACTGGTCCTAAAGAAAGTGTGTGATTTGAAACATCATTTAACGAAGACACAGGTCCCCAGCTGGCAGAACTTGCATCCATGTCTCCAGTTGAGACTGCCTCAGAACTGCCAGGCTGATTCTGACAGGCTGATGGGTCTGAAGATTCAGAATTTTTGTCAACTATGGTCATTGTTCAACTCTGCAAAAGACAAAAGCACACATTTTTTTGATAAGATGAGAAAAGTAATCTGTTTATCTACCATTAAATCCTGGAAAATTATTCCAGTCATTTTAAATTATTTTCAAACATACCACCCAAATATAAAAACAACAGTATTTTCTAACCCTTCTGTAATAATTTCCCTGGGACAACAAATATTGTGCTAAACCGATAATGTCAACAATTTTTATTTTAAAATTCTTAATGAAGTAGTTGATTAGAAGTTCTCTTTCTATTCCATGTACCCTAAAAGTCTGACACTTCAGTTTATAATCTGGCACCTCAGTTTCCAAGTCTATCTATTTGCTAAGTACCTGTTTTTCCTTCTCTATTGCTAAAATCAGAAACCTTATAGTCAAGAAAATTTGGCTATAAGCCAGGCGTGAGTAATCCTAGCACTCTGGGAGGCCAATGCAGATGGACTGCCTGAGCTCAGGAGTTCAAGACCAGCCTAAGCAAGTAATACAACCTGCTGGTCACTCAAGTGGCAATACAACTAAAAAAAGCCAGGTGCTGTGGCTAGCATCTTGTAGTCCCAGCTATTTGGGAGGCTGAGGCAAGAGAATTTCTGGAGCTCAAGAGTTTGAGGTTGCTGCAATCAATAATGCCATGGCCCTCTTCCGACAGTGACTCTGTCTCAAATCAATCAATCAATCAATCAGGCTAAATCTTCAAATCACATATTATAATTTATAAGGGAAAAGGCCTAACTAATGAAAAGAAAATCTAGGCTTAATTTTGTGCTTAAAGTCCAAAATGACATTCTAGGAAATATATTACTATTCTTCTTTTTTTTTGAGATAGAATACCACTTTGTCTCCCTCGGTAGAGTGCTATGGTGTCATAGGTAATAGCAACTCTAAACTCTTGGTCTCAAGCAATCCTCTTGCCTCAGCTTCCCAAGTAGCCATAACTACAGGCACCAGCCACAATGCCCAGTTATTATTTTTCTATTTTTAACAGAGGCAGGATCTCACTTTGCTCAGGTTGGTCTTGAACTCCTGAGTTCAAGCAATCCACCAGCCCTGGCCTCCTAGAGTGCTAGGATTACAGGAGTGAGCAACTGCATACCGTTATATTACCTTTCTTTAAAAAGTGTATTTATACAAAGTTTCACCTCTGAAACTCATTTTTCTGGTGACACTCATTTATACATTATGTATGACTTTCTAAATGAAACCCACAGACATCAGTGACATCAAACTTTAACACAAATACATATTGCAAAAGTACTTAGGCTCGGCACCCATAGTTCAGTGAGTAGGGTGCCGGCCACAAACACAGAGGCAGGCGGGTTCAAGCCTGGCCCAGGCCTGCTAAACAACAATGACAACTACAACCAAAAGATGGCCGGATGTTGTGGCAGGCGCCTGTGGTCCCAGCTACTTGGGAGGCTAAGGCAAGAGAACTGCTTAAGCGCAAGAGTTGGAAGTTGCTGTGAGCTGTGATGCCACCGCACTCTACCGAGCATGACATAGTGAGACTGTCTCAAAAAAAAAAAGTACTTAATTGTAATTTTCTCTCTGAATCCTATTTTAAAATTTTAGGGCTACCACTAATTGAGTATTTTCTATGTGCTATATAATGTGTTACTTACTGAACATACATTAACATATTTGATTTCCATAATGGACCTACGAGAGATCAGACAGAATCCAGAGTCTATAAAATTAAGCAACTGGAACTACGAGCCAGGGTAGACACTGCCAGCTGGGCTTCCTTCTAGCTATGCTGCTACCCAATCAACAGACTTCTCGGAGTATTTCCAAAATTACCTAACAGTAGCCAATGTAGATATGCCACTCCTCTATAAAATATCTTTTAGGAGTGCCCCAAATGCCCACAGCACATCACCTCAACACCTAGACTTTGTCATTGTCTGACCTAGTAACCTCTCAAAACTCTCTCTGTGTGGCATTGTCATAGCTCACAGCAACCTCAAACTCTAGGGTTCATGCAATCCTCTTGCTTTAGCCTCTTGAGTAGCTGGAATTACAGGTGCCCACCACTAGTTTTTCTATTTTTGGTAGAAACGGGGTCTCATTCTTGCTCAGGCTGGTTTTGAACTCCTGAGCAAAAGTGATCCACTTGCCTCAGCCTCTCAGAGTGCTAGGACTACAGGTGTGAGCCATTGCACCTGGGCTCCACTAGACTGAATTCATTTCTTTCTTTCTTTTTTTTTTTTTTTTTTGCAGTTTTTGGCTTGGGGCAGGTTTGAACCTACCACCTCTGGTATATGGGGCTAGCACCCTACTCCTTTGAGCCACAGGCACCCCCGTGAATTCATTTCTTGTTCCTGCCATCTCCCAGCTCTGCACAAGCTGCTCTTTGCCTATTCTTTTTCATTCCTGCACCTTCAGCCAATTAACACCGCCACTTCCCAGTTTAAAATTCACTTCCTCCAGGTCACTTTCCTAGACAACCTCCTTCCCCAAGACTAGTTAAGAAACCCTCTTAAAAGCTCCCACAGAACCTTTGTGTTGATGTCTACCTTCCATCAGCATTTACACCACAGCTGTTTTACTTGTTCTACCATGTAATTATTTATATCCCCTGACCCAGCATAAAGAAAGCTTTCCATGTATAGGTTGAACAAATGAATGAACAAATTCTGAAAACAGGAAGCAACTAGCATTTACTTTTAGCATTTGCTTGTGCTGAATGATTTGTATACAATATTTCATTTAATCCTTAAAAAACTCTGCAGTAAGAACAGCCTTTAAAATTTGTTTTAAAAAATACTCTAAAGTACAGAAAAAGTACTACCCATTCTGTGAAGCATAGACAATAAAATGCCCAGGTACCTGCCACTTCAAAGAACTATGGTCACCATGCACTGATTGCTCACGTTTGCTTTTAAAAAGCCTCAATTTTGGATTACCTGTAATTCTAGCACTCTGGGAGGCTGAGATGGGTAGATTCCTTGAGCTCAGGAGTTTGAGATCAGCCCAAGCAAGAGTGAAACTCTCTACTAAAAACAGAAAAACTACCCAGGTATCATGGTAGGTGCCTATAGTCCCAGCTATTTGGGAGGCTTAAGCCCAAGAGTTTGAGGTTGCTGTGAGCTAAGATGAAGCCATGGTACTCTACTCAGAGCAACAGAGTGACACACTGTCTCAAAAAAACAAACAAAAAAAAAACACACAAAAAAAACACAAAAAAAAGCCTCAATTTTGTTATAATTTTTAATTGAAGATTACCACTCAAAAAAGTACAATTTATAGTTTTCACATTCCTACATAAAAACAGAAAAGATATCAGATTTTAATGAACTAAGGAAAAAACTGAGTTCAAACTTTAAGTCAATTGTAGATATATATATGATCCTCATTCAGGAAGAAAGTTTGAGGTGCATTGTCCAAATAAAATTTATCCTTTCCTCATCTAATATTCAAAGGAAATTATAAAACAGTGTGGGAATAAAGAGAGGAAAGAAAACAAAAGAGGAGAAAGAGAAGAAAGCCAGAAGAGAGTAAGAAGAAAAGGTTAATCCAGCCTAATTTACAATAATATTAAGTAGCAGCAAAAACTTTTATTTTCCCAGGATAAACAGGACAATTATTCACAAATGACCAAATAAAATCACATTACTGACTCCAATTACCTTTTTGAAGGGAAAAAAAAAACCTCTTAAATGTTAAAACAGTAAGGAAACACAACTCATCAATAAACATACAGCATTATGATTTTGGAAAACAAGCCCAAACCATCCAGTCTTCTTTATTTGTATATTTAGCCATCAGGTATCAAACTAAACTCCATTTGCTACAGACATTTTTTTTTTTTTTTTTGAGATAAGAGTCTCACTTTGTCCCCCTTGGTAGAGTACAGTGGTGTCATAGCTTACAGCAACCTCAATGTCTTGGGCTCAAGTGATTTTCTTGCCTCACCCTCCCAAGTAACTGGGACTACCAGTGCCCGCCACAACACCTGGCTATTTTTTAGAGATGGGGGTCTTGTTCTTGCTCAGGCTGGTCTCGAACCCATGAGCTTAGGCAATCCACAATGTTGTATAGAGTGTACAATTCAAATGGTTGCATATTCTTTACTGTCGGTAAGACTTCTAAATATTACTATAACAAATACCAGGACTTTTAAAGCAATTTCTTCAATGAAAAGTTAAAATTTATCCCAACATCATCTGCTGCTATACACAAAGTTTCAAGAGCCCTTTTTTTTTGACCAGGGCTGGGTTTGAACCTGCAACCTCCAGCATATGGGGCAGGCACCCTACCCTTTTGAGCCACAGGTGCCGCCCCCTCAAGAGAACGTTCTTAAAAAACAGCAGCACACAGTGATGCGTTTCTGTACCCTCACCTACTCAGGAGGATTACTCAACCCCAGGAGTTCAAATCCAGCCTGGGCAACATAGACGGTCTCCTTTCTACCAAATAAAAATGATAATAAAATAGCAACAACACAAACATGAATCAAGGTTGGATGTGACTGGAGGAATGAGACTTCACAAGAAGTGTTTCTTTTGCTTTAATACTAAAATCTTTTACCCACAAGCCTTAAAATCCCAATCCTTTATATGGTGTGTCTCCCTAGTGATGATCAAATGCTAGAATGCACAGCTCTTGTTTCATTATTAAAAGAATATCACTAAACACTGTGACACTCCACATACATTAAGATAATATCAACATTTAAAAAGATAGTGTTACACTCTGTTTCTTCCTAAACAATGTAATATAAAGTTCTTACAGTATTTCCACCTTAAGAAAAAAGAAACACACACAAGCTTTAAAAAGACACAACCTTGATTTTAATGATATTTAAGTAAACAAAACAACTAGTTGTGAGCTTTACAAACCAAACACTTACTGAAGACTTGATTCAATGATATAGAAAAGAAAACGAAACTGACAATTAAAAACAGATAAGTGAAACTAATTATTCATATCCCCTAGGCACACTGAGTGAGCAATACAGGAAAAAAGTACAGTTATGTTTAAAATTTACAACTCTCTGAAAAATTTTAAGACTACAAAAAATGTAGGAGAATCTACACTATACTGTCGTTACCCTGAAAAGAGGCGTTAACTCAACATCTTTTCAAACAGTTTTACTATTATTCGAGTGTATTTACATTACCAACATGTTTTCCCATAAACAAACAAGCCCTACGGCCTCCAAGAATCTAAGAACTATTCGAGAAAAGTAATCTCAACTGCATTCATTATAAACAAGTTAAAGTCCTAAATTGTAAAACTTGTCCTGTCAAATTTTCATTTCAAACATCTGAAACGGATCCCCCCGCCTTTCAGGTAAGTTGGCTCTTCCTGCCCCGAAGATAAAGAACGTGACCGAGGCACACATGCTTTCGGGGACGCGCCGCCGGCTCCTCTTCTCCCCTGGCCCGTCGCGGCCAACTTGGACACTCGGCTGAGGAGCCAGGTGGACCGCCCCGCGAGGGCGGGCTGGGGAGGGGGCGCTCGGGGTGGGAAAGTTTGTCCTCTCTGTTGGGGGCGGAGTGGGGGTGGGGAGGCAAGCCCCAGAGCTCCCAGGGGCGCTTGGAGGCGGGAGGTGGCAACCATGCGCGGGGTGGCGGGCCGGCCGGCATCCGAGGTCCGCGGCCAGCACACGCCCACCCTGCTGACCCCACCGGACCACACCGCCCCGGAG
>NW_003852537.1:3209198-3237958 GCF_000181295.1 Otolemur garnettii | reverse complement strand
GCCAGGGCCGCGACCGCACGCGCCGCCGCCCAGGGGCTGTCGCACAAGAGGCGCGGTACTCAGCTAACGGGCCGGGCTAGAGCGGGAGGGGCGGTCGCCAAAGGGCCGCGGGCAAAGCCTGGCCTTGCGCGTCACTAAAGCGCCGGCCGGCCGGGGTAGGAAGCGCGCTGATTGGCTGGCGAACGAGCGCGCGGCGCCAGCCAAAGACCCGGTTCCTTCCGATCCGTGCTCCTGG
Organism: Otolemur garnettii; assembly: GCF_000181295.1. Classification (NCBI taxonomy): domain Eukaryota; kingdom Metazoa; phylum Chordata; class Mammalia; order Primates; family Galagidae; genus Otolemur; species Otolemur garnettii. The sequence goes on along the minus strand of NW_003852537.1, from coordinate 3,237,723 downwards.
CGCGCGTCTTCCGGTGGTCCCTGCGCCTCAGCCTTCGTCCGAGCCCGGACGCGCTCTCGTAGTTGCGGTACCTGGAGCCGCAGTACTGAGACTCTGATCCCCCATCCCCAAACGGCCCTGGCTCGGTGAAAATCTCCTCCTCGTGCACTTTCTCCTCTGTGGCTACGGCTCGCGTCCTCGGCCTGGTAGACGCTGCCTTTAAGCTGGACTGCCCATGAAATGCGCACGCTGTTACAGGAAGGGGAGAATTTTAAACTTGGCTCCAGAAAGAGGTAGATCACACCACCCCGACAAGATTTCACTTCACATCCTAGCATTGTACAGTTTGTGAGCAGCTAGACCAGTTCTTTTCTTGCTCCGAGGGCCAGCTCCATACTTACAATCACGTATCGGACGCCCCCACCTCGAGGCCTAACCTGGAACTAATTCGTCGCATCCATCTTCACTGTGACCCTGCTCCTCCCTGCTTTTGACTAAGGACGCTGCACCCTTCTGCAAAAACCAGAGTCTTCCTCTCTTCCTGCTTCTCTCCCTCCCCACAAGATAACCCCTTTCACCTGGTCAGGTCCACCTTCTCTACCCAGAGGTTGTGTTGACCTTCCTCAGTCAACCTTTCTTCGCTCACCAAGCCCCTTCCACCAGTCTTATTTCTGGTGCGCCACTTTTCTACTCTAATCTGTGACCTAGGTGATCTTTTGAAAGCACAAGTCACGTTGTGTGACGACTCCTTCCTTGGCCCTCAAGTCTAAACTCGGTAGCCTGGCATTGAAAGCCCCAAGCTTCATTCCCTCTTTTATGTGTTCCAGCCATAACAGACTTATAAACTTCAGCTGCCTACCCACCCCACGCCTATGTGCTTGAAAAGAAATCCTATTCATATCTTCTCTTCCACGCAGTCTTCCATGAGTCCCCGGTCAGAATCGTATTACTTCCTTTACAGGGAGCATATATCTTGGGGGTAGGGGACTTGCTGGCTATGTTGTCCGTGCTGGCCTCAAACACTTGGGCGTAAGATCCTCCTGCCTTGGCTTCCTAAGTAGCTGGAACTATAGGTACTGGACATCATGCCCAGCTGCATTTATCTCTTATGGTAGCACTTAACGTCACTATTAGTATGGAAAGAAATTACCCAAGTGATATATATCTGAGTTGCATTTTGGAGCAGAATGCTGAAGTACATTCAGGAAACAGTAGGGGAAAGGTGAATTCAGACCTTCTAAATTCAGTGCCCATTTTCAGGATTAACATTGCAACTTTCTTCCTGATGAATAGTTGTGGAATTTCACCTCCAAAGGCCTTTTCAACAGTTAAGAGATTTGCAGTAACAGAACAGCCATAGGAATGGACTCAGTAATTTGCTTGCCTTTTCCAAATGACTTTCAAATGAATAAATCAAAATGCAAAGGAACTGAAAAGTCTTTAATATTCATCTGAACTTTGTGGTATTTCAAAATGCTTCCTTTGGAAATCACATTAGAAGTTTGACTTCTAATTTCATTTTCCATTTCACACTTTCTTTTTTTTGAGACAGAGTCTCACTTTGTCACCCTTGGTAGATTGCCATGACACAGAGGCATCATAGCTCACAGCAACCTCAAACTCCTGAGCTCAAGCAATTCTCTTGCCTCAGCCTCCCAAGTAGCTGGCATTTCACACTTTTGACAAGCTGCCCTTTCAGTCAGCCCCTAAAACCTCAGTAGAGTACCTGAGCAACTCAGGTAAGAAAAGGAATTTAAAAACAAACAAACAAACATCCCTTGGAGTTCTCTACTCAGATCAGGCACTTAGAAGGGGAATTGCACTTCCCCACTCCACCTTCCTCCATGCAATCTAAGCAAACAGAGGCCTTTTCCTTTAGACTTTGAGCACTGCTTTCTCCGGCAAACTGACTAAATGGAGAAGTTACTGGCTCAGCGCCTGTAGCACAGGGGTTACAGCACCAGCCACATACACCAAGACTGGTGAGTTTGAACCTAGCCCAGGCCAGCTAAACAACGACAACAATAACAGAAAAAAATTGAGAAGTTGGGGGCAGTGCATGTGGCTGAGTGAGTAGGGTGCCAGCCCCAAATACCAAGGGTGATGGGTTCAAACCTGGCCCCGGCCAAACTGCAACCAAAAATAGCTTGGCATTGTGGTGGGCACCTGTAGTCCCAGCTACTCAGGAGGCTGAGGCAAGAGAATCGCCTAAGTCCAAGAGCTGGAGGTTACTGTGAGCTGTGATGCCATGGCACTCTACCGAGGGTGACAAAGTGAGACTCTTGTCTCTAAAAAAAAAAAAAAATAATAATGGAGAAGTTACAAAGAATGTTGAAAACCCCTGCCTTCAAACATCTGGGTCTTTGGCTGAGAAGGTAAGCAAAGTAGACTCACAAAATTATTTTTCTCCAGACTAGAGTTTTATCCAAAGTGAATGCTAGGCGAAGCAAGTGGCTCACACCTGAAATCCTAACACTCTAGAATGCTGAGGCAGGTGGATTGCCTGAGCTCAGAGGTTCAAGACTACCCTGAGCCAGAGCAAGACCCCATCTCTAAAAGTGGCCAGGCATTATGACACCCCAGTAGACCCAGTTACTTGGGAGGCTGAGGAAAGAGAATCATTTCAGCCAGGAGTGTTCGATTACTGTGAGATGTGATGCCATAGGACTCTAAAGGGTGACAAAGTAACACTCTGTCTCAAAAAAAGAAAAAGTGAATGCTGTTTGGAACTTTCACTTTGCCTCTGTTCTCATAGGCTGTGTGACTTACAGAAATTATGTAGCTTGTCTCCTTTACCAAAACTGTTTATGCCAAAGGCCAGTTGACTCCAAGTGCCCCCCCCCCAGCCTGAACAATCACAGATCACAGAGCAATAGGTGTCAAAGAGGAAAAAATGAGGTTTTCTGAGGACTTCTGGACAGGGAACCTGTGGTTCTATTTAGTCCCTGCTCATCCCCTCCCAACTGCTTTGAATTTCAGCTTCTGATAACTCACACCTGCCCCTTCTCCTGAGAACTGTTTTTAGCTGAAGGGGAGACTCTTCTCCTACCTAGACTGAATCCTTGCTTAACTTTTGCTGGCCTCTCATTACCTTCCTCCCCAAAGTACTCAAGACATCCCACATACCTGAATTCTCAAGTCCCACTTGTGGGTAGCCTGATTTAAGGTAGTGGATACCAGGAATGGTCCTAAGAAACAGCATATAAAGATAGAATTCCAGGCAACAGATGGGCAGTTGTGTCAGGCTCCCTCCTCTGAGGACTCGTGCTAAATATGGGTAGAAAGGGATATGTTGACTAACTCAAACTCCTGGTATTCTAGGATGTGAAGGAAGTAGTAATTAGAACTGTGAAATTGGGCTCAGCGCCTGTGGCTCAAGTGGCTAAGCCACCAGCCACATACACCAAAGGTGGCGGGTTCAAATCCAGCCTGGGCCCACCAAACAACAATGACGGCTGCAACCAAAAAATAGCTAGGCGTTGTGGCAGGTGCCTGTGGTCCCAGCTACTCGGGAGGCTGAGGCAGGAGACTCGCTTGAGCCCAGGAGTTGGAAGTTGCTGTGAGCTGTGATGCCACAGCACTCTACCCAGGGGAACAGCTTGAGCCTCCTGTCTCAAAAAAAAAAAAAAAAACGCACTGTAAAATTGGTGGCGCCTGTGGCTCAGTGGGTAGGGCACCAGCCCCATATACCAAGAGTGGCGGGTTCAAACCCAGCCCCAGCCAAACTGCAACAAAAAGCCAGGCCTTGTGGCAAGAGCTATAGTCCCAGCTACTTGGGAGGCTGAGGCAAGAGAATTGCCTAAGCCCAGGAGTTGGAGGTTGCTATGAGCTGTGTGCGGCCACAGCACTCTACTGAGGGCAATAGAGTGAGACTCTGTCTCAAAAAAAAAAGAAAAGAAAAGAATAGAACCGTGAAATTGAGGCCGGGTGTGGTGGCTCATGCCTGTAATCCTAACACTGGGAGGCTAAGGTGTGTGGATTGCCTGAGCTCATAGGTTGGAGAAAAGCCTGAGCCAGAGTGAGACTTTGTCTCTAAAAATAGCTGGGCATTGTGGCAGGGCCCTATAGTCCCAGATACTTGAGAGGCTGAGGCAAGAGAAACTCTTAAGCCCAAGACTTTGAGGTTGCTGTGAGCTATGATGCCACAGTACTCTAACAAGGGTAACAAAGTGAGACTCAGAAAAAAAAAACAACTGTGAAATTGGGTAGGCACAGATGCTTTAAAGGGGAAAGTGATGGGCTCTGGGCAGTAAATCACCCATATAAAGCAAAGCATAAAGCCAGAGAGCCTCCTTAGGCTCTGTTCTGTCCTATGTAGTCAGATGGCAGATAGTCCTAAGGAACATGCTCAAGACTTAAAAGGAGCAGAATTTTAGAAAGAGTCAAATTGTCAGTCAAAATTGGTCTCTAACATCAAAATCAAGACATGAGCACATGAAATGTAGTTTGATGTGCCTGAGAAATTGCATTTTTAATTTTATTTAATTGTCACTAATTTAGGCCAAACTCAGTGGTTCAATATTTGGGACCCTGAGGAGGGATGATCGCTTAAGGCCAGGAATTCAAAACCAGCCTGGGCAACATAGCAAGACTCTGTCTCTAAAAAGAAAATTTAACTTTAAATGTCCACATGTGGTTACTATATTAGACAGTAAGCTTTAAGTTATTCTGATTAGAATATGTTCACTATGTCATTTTTTTTTTGTCTTATTTTGTTTTTGAGACAAAGTCTCACTTTGTGGCCCTTGGTAGAGTGCTGTAGCGTCATAGCTCACAGCAATCTCAAACTCTTGGGCTTAAGTAATCCTCTTGCCTCAGCCTTCCAAGTAGCTGGGATATAGGCCCCCATCACAATGCCCACCTATTTTTAGAGACCCTCTGGCTCAGGCTGGTCTGGAACCTGTGAGCTCAGGCAGTCCACCTGCTTTGGCCTCCCAGAGTGCTAGGATTGATTACAGGCATGAGCTACCGTTCCTGACCTCACTATAGCATTGTTTAACAATACTAAAAATTGGGGGGGCGCCCTCTGTGAGTAGGGCACTGGCCCCATATACCAAGGGTGGTGAGTTCAAATTCAGCCCCAGCCAAACTGCAACAAAAAATAGCCGGGTGTTGTGGCAGACACTTATAGTCACAGCTACTCAGGAGGCTGAGGCAAGAGAATCACCTAAGCCCAAGAGCTGGAGGTTGCTGTGAGCTGTGATGTTACAGCAATCTACCAAGGGTGACAAAGAGTCTGTCTCCTAAAAAAAAAAAAAAAACTGAAAATTTGAAATACCTTTAAGAGAGAAATAACTAAATGAACCATGAAATATACACAGTTCCATTGATATGAGTGGAGAAAGCTGTTAAGAATTCTGGATAAGGGCCAGGCATGGTGGTTCACACCTATAATCATAGCACTCTGGGAGGCCGAGGCGGGTGGATTGCCTGAGCTCACAGGTGTGAGACTAGCCTGAGCTAGACTGAGACCCCCACCACTAAAAATAGCCAGGCCTTGTGGTGGGCACCCGTAATCCCAGCTACTTGGGAGGCTAAGGCAAGAAAATTGCTTGGGTGTGACAAAGTGAGACTCTGTCTAAAGAAGAATTCTGGTACTGCACACAGCCAGGTGCCATGGCTCAGGCTTGTAATCTTAATACTTTGGGAGGCTGAATCTGGTAGATTAGCCTGAGCTCAGGAACTCATGATCAGCCTGAGCAAGAGTGAGGAATTCAAGACCAGCCTGGGCAACATAGCAAGACTTTGTCTAGAGTCTGTTAAGACTCAACTTTATTAAAAATAGAAAACTAGCTGTGTGTTGTGGTGGGCACCTATAGTCCTAGCTACTCAGGAGGCTGAGGCAAGAGGATGCTTGAGCCCAAGTGGTGAGCACACAGCAACCTCAAACTCTTGTGTTCAAGCAAACCTCTTGCCTCAGCTTCCTTGAGGTTGTGGTGAGCTATGATGCCACATTATGGGTACCACACCCTGCTACTACCCAGGGCAATGGAGTATGTCTAAAAAAATAATCTGGACATCAGGAAAAAGGGGCTGGGGTGTGTAACATTGCAAAAAATTCAGATCCACCTTTCCTGGGATCTCTGATTTTTTTCCTGGTCCCCTACCAATACTTGTGCCCCTGAATAAGCAGCCTATAGCAGTGCTGTCCAATAGAAATACAATATGAGGCCAGGCTCAGTGGCTCATGCCTGTAATTCTAGCACTCTGAAAGGCTGAGGCAGGTAGATTGCTTGAGCTCAGGAGTTCAAAACCAGCCTGAGCAAGAGCAAGACCCCTTCTCTACTAAAAATAGAAAAACTAGCCAGTGTTCATGAGAATTGCTTAAGCCCCAGAGTTTAAGGTTGCTGTGAACTTTGATACTACAGCACTCTACCGAGGGCAACAAAGTCAGACTCTGTCTCAAAAAAGAAAAAGAAAAACTAGCCAGTGTTGTGGTAGGCACCTGTAGACCCAGCTACTTGGAAGGTTGAGGGAAGAGTATCTCGAGCCTAAGAATTGAGGTTGCTGTGAGATATGATGCCATGGCACACTACCCGGGGCAACAGAGTGAACTCTGTCTCAAAAAAAGAATATATATATATATATATATATATATATAATGTAAGCTACTTATGTAATTAAAAAAAATGATAGATTAATTTTAATAATTATTTCATTTAACTCAAACACCAAAAATATTGAAACACAGGGCACTAACCACATTTCAGATGCTGAGTAAGTAATTCAGATACCCACAATTGGTAGGTAGCTATGGTATTAGATACTGAAGGTCTATAAAATGCTAAACATCAACTAGAAAGAAGGAACTTCTATATCTAATAAACATGAAAGTTCTGTAAGGCATATTATCAAGTAATAAAAAGCAACTTTAAGAACTAACCATATATCATAAGAAGCCCCAAAACTCTTTCACAGTGATTCTTTTTGTTTTTGAGACCAAGAGTCTCACTCTGTTACCCTGAGCAGAGTGCTGTGGTATCATAGCACACAGCAACCTCAAACTCTTGGGCTAAATCAAACCTCTTGCCCCAGCCTCCTGCATAGCTGGGACTACCTATGTACACCAGCACACTTGGCTATGTTTTTTCTTTTTTTCTATTTTTAGTAGAGACAGGTCTCACTTTTGCTTAGGCTGGTCTCAAACTCCTGAGGAGTATAGGATTACAGGCATTGGCCACCACACCTGGCTACCAGAGTGTTAGTTTGAATTTCTATTTAATAACTTCAGAGAAATTCCTTACAGCTCCTTCCACTGAAAATTATCACTTTTGTATATATCTTTTTATTCCTTTTATAGATTTTATAGATACTTGGTCTCATTCTATCACCCAGGCTGGAATACAGAGGCAATATCAGAGCTCACTGTAGCCTTGAACTCCTGGGCTCAAGTGATTCCCCCTGCCTCAGCCCCCAGTATAGCTGAGACTATAGGCATGTACCACCACACCCAGCTAAGAATTTTTTTTTTTTTTGAGACAGAGACTCACTTTGTCACCATGGGTAGAGTGCTGTGGCATCACAGCTCACAGCAACCTCAAACTCTTGGGCTTAAGTGATTCTCTTCAGCCTCCCAAGTAGCTGAGACTACAGGTGCCCACCACAACGCCCAACTATTTTTAGAGACAGGATCTCGCTCTGGCTCAGGCTGGTCTTGAACTTGTGAGCTCAGGCTGGTCTTGAACTTGTGAGCTTAGCTAGGTGAGCTCCTAGCTAAGAATTTTGATTGGAGGGCACTGACAGAGGAAGTGAGGAGGCTGAGAGGGGAGTATTGTGTTGAATTGTGTCCACAAAGAGTGATAAAATGGTGTTCTAAACTTCAGGCTTGGCGCCTGTAGCACAGTGGTTATGGTGCCAGCCACAAACACCGAGGCTGGGGAGTTCTGACCCAGCCTAGGTCAGCTAAACAACAATGACAATTTCAACAAAAAATAGCTGAGTACTCTGGCAGGTGCCTGTAGTCCCAGCTACTTGGGAGGCTGAGGCAAGAGAATCACTTATGCTCAAGAGTTTGAGGTTGCTGTGAACTGTGATGTCACAGCACTCTACTGAGGGCGACATAGATTCTGTCTCAAAGGAAAAAAAAAAAAAGGAAAGTCAGTGCTGTTTAGTATATGTGTTCACTTTGGCAGCACATATACTAAAATTGGAACAATACAGAGATTAGCATGGCCCCTGTGCAAGGATGACATGCTAATTCGTGAAGCGTGCCATATTATTTTTATTACAGACAAAGAAAAGGCCCAGAAACTGAAGCAGTCTCTGCTCCCTAGTTTGGCAGTGAAGGAGCTGAAATGAAGCAGATATGCTGATTTGAGTTGTATTAAATTTTAAAAATTAAAAAAAAAAGAAATGGAAAGTCAGGGAAAACTGGGACTGGGACAGGGGTAGTTTCTGCATAAAAGGAACAGAATCTGTATGTATTGATCACATTGTTTTTCTTTTATGTATTTTATGATCTGCTACATAATGAAGCTTGCTGGCCTGGTAGACACTCCCCCTCCTGGGGTTAGCCAATAACTTAGCATACCGAAAGACTCAACTAGGAGCATATCTTTCTTATGCAAACCAATGAACCCAGAAGTTTATACCCATAAACACGTCATTCTCTAACTCTCACAAAAAAGGCCAATATTACCCCTGCCATAGATAAGCCATGACCAGGTACCAGGCAACTCAAGACTACACCTACAACCCAAAGGGTACTCAGGTTATTCCAGTGGGCCAGTCACAAGCCCTTTAATCTGCTCTGCTTGCCTGTCTTCAGGACCCCACCAAAGGATCTATCTCAGGCTCTCCCCTTACTCCTGTCTTCTGCCCCCTTACCAAAATCTGAATCTTCCCCTATGGCCTTCCGTGGTATTTGGTGACCTCTGCCTGCACCTATGAGCATATAGAGGTCTTTCTTCCAAACTTGGTTCTGCTGCCCTACCGTGGCTGCAGCAACTTTATCAGGCCATGTGCAAGAAGTCCATTCTCAGAACACTGCAGGTTTCAAGGACAGGGGCAAGGGCAGAAGAGGAGAGGAGAGAAGGAAAATATCTAACCCCTCTTGATGAGTTAGTGAAGATACATATAGATATATAGTCACACACACCACAGAATCTTTCTGCTTAGGAAGACCAATGAAAGTAGGGAAAGACCAATGAAAACACTGCCACCCACTTCAGAGGATCTCTGCCCTGAATGAGGTTGGGCCTGAATTGTTTGGCAGGACAAAAATGGTCCCTAGGAGCATATAAGAAGGATGGTGGATGGAGCTAGATACTACTAGCTAACAGTTGAGAGCAGTGGTTTTCAACCTTTTTAATCTCACAGCACACTTGAACCTATATTTAAACTTCCACAACACACTTAAATTATGTTGATCAAAAGAAAAAAGAAGTGCTTTGAACTTCTGAAAATGATTTAATTAATCATCTTTAAAAATTTTTGCAGCACACCTGTTGAAAATCACTGAGAGGTTGATTTGTCGCACATACCTCTCCTAAATTATGTGGATAGTAATGTACCTACTATGAATTAAGTACAATTAGTACTCCCATCCTACAGATTAAAGGTTAAGTATATTGCTCACCATCTCACAATTAGTATCAGAGATGGTTGTGTTCATGTTCCTCAAAGAGCTAGGGACCAGTGGATTTTCTAGATATATGAAACAGCATATGCAAAGACAGGGAAAAGCTCAGAGTGTAGCTCAGCTCTCAAAGGTTGTTGGAGAAAGTTCACAACACTCTGAAAAATAACCTAATCCAATAAATGAGAATTAAGGAAGTGTGACTACCACTGGCTGGGTTCTCAGGTCTTCATGTTTCAGCCAGTGTCTGTGCTAGAGTGAGGTCTCCTAGAGAGAGTTGCTTATAGAGTATGAAGGTAATAAACACATCAAAGCAAATATAAGAATGTATTAATAAAACATATGTTATTGAGACATTATTATATATCAGGTCATATGTACCATACACATAAATATTAATTCATTACTGAAGTTCAGCACTATGAGGAAAATTTAATTGGGTTTCCATTTTCCCAGTTCCAACACCTAAAAGGGAATGGCTAAAAAACAAAGACAAATGAACCTATGAAAGATCTACCAAGTAACAAAATGTGATGGGCAAGTCATTGGGATAAAGGGTATTGATGGCAGTGAGAAAGGGGTACCCTGTCTCAACAGACAGCTGTGTTGCACATAGGTCCAGATCCATCCTTGCTGTGGGACCTGGAAAATCTTTTTCATCTGGGCCTTAACTATACTGTAAAAGCTCTTCACATGAGTTGTAGGCAGTAATTAGAAAAGAAATGAAAAATGCAATAATAAAAATTTCTTGAAGTAATTTGTATCTTTTGAGTTTTTTCTTGTGCATTTTTTTTTGTCTTTTTGTTTTTTGAGACAGGGTCTCTCTCTGACACCCAGGCTAAAGTGCAGAGGCATCCTAATAGCTAGCTCACTGCAGCCTCTGACTACTGGGATCAAGAGATCCTCCCATCTTCGAGTAGCTGAGACTTTGGGCACACACCACTGCATCCACCTCAGGATTTTTATAGGAAGGCACTGACTGACAGAATGGGGTGAGAACGTGGACAAGTAGTGAGGGGAGTATTATGTGTTGAATTGAATCCCCAAAGGCAGTATGATGATGTCCCAAACGTCACAATGTAACCTTCTGTGGAGACAGAGTCCTTACAAGGTGGTCAAGTAACAGGATCCTAATCAATAACTATTGTCCCTATCAAAAAAGGGAACTTGGCATATACACAAGGGTGGGGCAATGGCACATGAAGGCAGAGGTCAGGGTAATGTGGCCATGAGCCAAGGAAAACCACAGATTATCAGCAGCCACCAGAAGCCAGGGGAGAGTCCTGGAGCAGATCCTCCATTACAGCCTCTGAAGGAACTAATCCTGTCAATTCCTTGACTTTGGACTTCTGGTCTCCAAAGCTCGGAGAGAATACTCTTATTTCAGTCACCCAGTGTCCTTTTAGGCAGCCCAAGGACACTGGGAGATAGGTGTCCCTCCAATAAACCACATTTCCTTATAGACTTGAGGAAAAAGAAATGGAAAGTCAGGGGAAGGAGGATTGGGATGGAAATATCTAGGTAGAAGGAACAGAATCTTCCTATGTTGTTGATGAGGTTTTTCCTATTTAAGATATTTTATGATATTCTGATCTCACACCTAGCTTGCTGATCTGGGAGAATCTTCCTCCTTCCCTTGCAGGAGTAGCCAATGCATCCAATACCTAAAGGCTCAACTAGGACCATGTCTTCCTTAGGCAGACCAATGAACTCAAAGTCCATACACACAAAACTTCCATCTCTAAACTCTCACAAGGCCATATTACCCCTGCCATAGATAACGTAATATACAGCTAGGTACCAGGCAACTCAAGACCACTCCTACAATGCAAAGAACCCTGGAAGTATGCCAATTAGCCGATGCCCAGCTATTTACACTGCTCTGCTTGCCTGTGCCTCCGAAATCTCACCAAAAGCCCGGGTCTGGTTTTCTCTTCACTCCTGTCTTCTGCCACCGTTCTAAACACTGGAGCTTGCCCTGTATCCCTGCTCACCATTTGGCATTTGGTGAGCCCCTTTGTGTGCACCTGTGAGTGCATACATGTCTTTCTTTCAATTGTGCTTCCCAGTTCTGCTTCCCTACTGTGGCTGCAACAACTTTATCAGGCCACATGCAACACATTCATTCTCAGACTCTGCAGTTTTCAAGGACAGGGCAGAGGCAGATGAAGAGACAAGGGAACTTCATGTCTAACTCACCTCACAGGACTGCTGATGATGGACAGTCCCGAAACTCAGAAGAAGTCTCTCTGCCTATGCAGGTTCTAATAGAAATAGGGCTACAGGGATGCTGCCCCAAGTAGATCGGGTCTGCCTTTGCCCACAGAACCCAGAGGCCTCCTAAAAGCAAAGAGGAAAGATGGTCAAAAAAGCAGATAGTAATACCAGCTAACTATTGAGAGAGTGCTATGCCCCACATACATCTCTAAATGACTTGGATGTGTTAACTTGTTTACTATTCACAAGACAGCGAAGTAGGTACACTCGCCACTTCCATCTTTCCCATGTGAGTTTAAGTACATTGCTCACTAAGTCAGGCATACTGAGCAACCAGGCAACTCGAGACCACTCCTACAATGCAACAGACCCTGGAATTATGCCCATTGGCCAATGCCCAGCTATTTCCTCTGCTCTGCTTGCCTGTCCTTCTGAAATCCCACCAAAGGCTCTAGGTCAGGCTCTTTCCTCACTCCTGTGCTCCACCACCTTTCTAAACACCGGAGCTTCCCCTGAGGCCCTGCATGGCATTTGGTGAGCCCCTCTGTGTGCACCTGTGAGCACATACATGTCTGATTCTGCTTCCCTGCTATGGCTGCAACAACTTTACCATGTGCAACAGGTCCATTCTCAGAACACTGCTGGTTTCCAGGATGGGGCAAGATAAAGAGACAAGGGAAGTTCATGTCTAGCTCACCTCAGTGGACTGGTCACCAACAATGGACAGTCACAAAACTCAGAAGAAATCTCTCTGCTTATGCAGGTTCTAATAGGGATAGGGCTACGAGACTATGCCCCTAGTGGGGCCAGGCCTGTGTTGGCATGCAGAACCCTGAGGCCTCCTAGGAGCAAAGAGGAAGGATGGTCAAAAGAGCAGATAGTAAAACCAGTTAACCATTGAGAGAGTGCTATGTCCTACATACAATCTTCTAAATGACTTGGGTATGTGAACTGGTTTACTGTTCATAACAAGACAGCAAAGGAGGTACAATTGTCACTTCCATCTTACCCATGGGAGTTTAAGTACATTGCTCACTAGGTCAGGCACACTGAGCACCCAGGAAAATCAAGACCACCTGAACAACCCAAAGTCACTGGAATTATGCCAATCGGCCAACCCCCAGCTACTTCCTATACTCTGCTTGCCTGTTGCTCCAAAATCCCACCAAAGGCCCTGGGTCAGGCTCCCCTCTCACTCCTGTCTTCTGCCACCTTTCCAAACTCACCCTTACATGGCATTTGGTGAGCCTCTCTGTCTATACCTGTGAGCACATAAACGTCTTTCTTCCAACCCTGGTTCTGCTTCCCTGCTGTGGCTACAACAACCTTACCAGTCACATGCAACATGTCCATTCTCAGAACACTGCACATTTCAAGGATAGGGGCAAGGGCAGATGAAGAGACAAGGGAAATTCATGTCTAACTCACCTCAATGGACTGGCGACAATGGATAGTCACAAAACTCAGAAGAAATTTTTCTGCTTACATAAGTTCTAATAGAGATAGGACAAGAGTGGGGCCAGGCCTATTTTGGCCCACAGGACCCTGAGGCCTCTAGGAGCAAAGGGGAAGGATGATCAAAAGAGCAGTTATTAATACCAGCTAACTGCCAAGAGGGTGCTATGTCCCACATACCTCTTCCAAATAACTTAGATATGTTAACTCATTTACTATTCATAACAAGAGGACAAAGTAAGTACAATTATACATTTATCTTGAGTTTAGTTTAAGTACATTGCTTACTGTCTCCTGGTTTTGTCAGAAGTTCCATATGGGCTGGGGACATGTGGAACAGCATATGCTAAAGCGCCAAAAGCTCAGTGTGTAGTTTTTCTCTAGGAGTACTGGAGAAAAGTTGTAATTCTTTCTGCAAGTTATCTTTAATATAATAAAGAAGATTATAGTAATGTGACTACCACCAACGTTGTTTCTCTGATCTCCATCTTGTCTTCCAGTGTCTGTAGTGAAATGTCTCCTAAAGGGGATCCCTCATAGGATAATTTTTTTTTTTTTTGAGACAGTCTCACTATGTCACCCTCAGTAGAGTGCTATGGCATCACAGCTCACAGCAACATCAAACTCTTGGGCTTTTTTTGTTTGTTTGTTTTTGAGACAGAGCCTCAAGCTGTCCCCCTGGGTAGAGTGCTATGGCTTCACTGCTCACAGCAACCTCCAACTCCTGGGCTCAAGCAAGTCTCCTGCCTCTGCCTCCCAAGTAGCTGGGACCACAGGTGCCCGCCACAATGCCCGGCTATTTTTTGGTTGCAGCCATTATTGTTGTTTGGCGGGTCCGGGCTGGATTCAAACCCATCACCTTAGGTGTATGTGGCTGGCACCTTAGCCACTTGAGCCACAGGTGCCGAGCCAAACTCTTGGGCTTAAGCAATTATCTTGCCTCAGCCTCCCACGTAGCTGGGACTATAGGTGCCTGCCACAACACCCAGCTATTTTTTGGTTGTAGTTGTCATTGTTCTTTAGTAGGTCCACGCTGGATTCAAACCCACCAGCCCTGGTGTATGTGGCTGGCACCCTAACCACCGAGTACAGGCGCTGAGCCCCTCATAGGATATTACCCCTCATGGGATATTAATGTCTTAACCCATGAGAGTTCGTAATATGACATACCCATACTATTTGTTATAGGGCAGTATTATGATCTATGCAAATTATAAGGAAGATTTAATTACATTTCCACTTTATAAGGTCCAACATTTAAAAGCAAATGGCTAAAATAGTAAAGCAAATGAAACTCTCCTGGGCTGGGCACAATGGCTCATGCCTGTAATCCTAGCACTCTGGGAGGCCAAGGTGGGTGGATTGCTTGAGCTCACAGATTCCTGACCCATCTGAGCCAGAGCAAAACTCCGTCTCTAAAAATAACTGGGCGCCGTGGCAGATACCTATAGTCCCAGCTACTTGGGAGGCTGAGGCAAGAGAATCACTTGAACCCAAGAGTTTGAGGTTGCTGTGAGCCATGATGCCACCGCACTGTACCAAGGCTGACAAAATGAAACTCTATCTCAAAAAAAAAAAAAAAAAAAAAGCAAATGAAAATCTGAAATATCCAGCAAGTGAATAAATGTGGTGTCTAGGTCACCGGAATGAGGAAGGTGATGGAGGCCAGAAATGGGGCCTCACGTACAACTGTGTTGCACAGAGATACAAATCCACTCTTGCTGGGGAATCTAGAATGTGTTTTTCACTAGGGTGCTAATTATGCCACAGAATTTTTAAATATGAGTGGTACATAACTCACTAAAGCACTTATCTGGTTGGCTTAAGTGATCCTTCTGGCTCAGCCTCCTGAATACTCTACTAATTTTTAAAGTTTTGTACAGGTGACTTTTTGCTACATTTCCTGGGCTGGTCTGGAAATTCTGGCCTCAAGCAATCCTCCTGCTTTAGCCTCCCCAAATGCTGGTAATATAGACATACGCGACTGAACCTGGCTCAAATCATTAACCAAAAAAGAAAGTTATATACAGCGGTGGCTCATGCCTGTAATCCCAGCACTCTGGGAGGCTGAGGTGAGTGGATTGCCAGAGCTCACGAGTTTGAAGCCAACCTGAGCTAGAGCGAGACCCCATCTCTAAAAATAGCCAGGCATTGTGGCGGGTACTTGTAGTCCCAGGTATTCAGGAGGCTGAGGCAAGAAAATTGCTTCAGGCCAAGAGTTTGAGGTGGCTGTGAGCCATGACACCAGGGCACTCTACCAAGGGTGACAAAGTGAGACTCTGTCTCAAAAAAAAAAAAAAAAAATATATATATATATATATAAATAATTGGTAGAGAAAAAACACTACCTGCAAAGTAAAAAGGTGCTTATTTCTAGAGAGAGGACAAAATATGGAACAGAGTATAATGGTCAAATGGAACTTGATGCTGAAATAAAATGTTTTAATTTCTCCCAGAAGAGTTATGAGTATTCCTTGTGCAGTAATGTTAATCATAATATTTTGTCAAAACTATTTTATCTCATTTTAGCTCTCATTCTATTCATCTAGACTGGTCTTTAGAAGGCATATGTTTGATTTAAGAAAAGAAATGTACTATTCAGGTACTGGTGAGCATTAATAAAGAAAATGCTTTGAGATGATTTCAAAAGATGATTTATACAACATGGTTATGTATTGCAAACTTTTGTTGATTTGTTGTAGGATTTCTGCAGACCAAATCTGATGTGTCAGGTCCTAAAGGAGCTACTTTATATAACTACTGGGAATAGAGAGATACCAAATAATATAAAGTTCCTTTTGACAAGTATGTTCTTACACTTTCATGTTATTGGTTTTTAGTTCTTGAATGTAATTATTTCAGACTTATTACACTGTTTTAAGTGCTCTTCTGAGGAATAAATTCATTCATTCACACAGTTAACTGCAGGATCTTTCTTACAATGCATTGTATGGGTCAAGGAGAGAATTAGGATAAATTAGATTTAGTGCTTGGACTATCAGATTGGGAGTGGAGAAGGTGTTAAGGAGGCCCTAGGAAGGTGAGCAGCAAAGAGCCAGGCCCTTTCCAGGTGGGACAGGCAGTGTGGAATGCGGATCCAACAGCAAATACCGTGGGACAGGAGTTTTGAGACCTGTAGGGATTCAGGAGTGCCAAGGGGGTTAACTCAGCCTAGAAAAATAACCCAGAGCAAGGTTGGACAAAAGAAGATGATCAAAAGACAGACCCTTCCTCAGGCTCAAAGTGATGGCCTTTAGTGTCTGGCAGGTAGAATCAAGCCTTCAGAGGACAAAGATGAAAACATCAGCCTTAGCAAAACAAAACACTAACAAGGACTAAAAGTTCCTGGAAGGATACAATGGGCCCAGAACCTCTTTTATGTTATTTATATGCCTTAACTCACTGGTGACCTACTACCAGCTTTGGAGTTATGTATTATTAATAATTCCACTTTAAAGTTGGCAAAAAGAGGCAGGAGATTAGCTATGTTACACATCAATATAAATCTACTCTTGTGGAGACCCCAGAATATTTCTAACTGGTTTCTAACCTTTTCTTTCTTTTTTTTGAGACAGAACCTCAAGCTGTTGCCCTGGGTAGAGTGCCATGGCATCACAGCTCACAGCAACCTCCAACTCCTGGGGCTTAAGCGATTCTCCTGTCTCCACTTCCCAACTAGCTGGGACTACAGCCCACAACACCGGGCTATTTTTGTTGTTGTTGTTGTTGTTGCAGCCATTATTGTTGTTTGGCGGCCGGGGCTGGATTTGAACCTGCCAGCTCAGGTGTATGGGGCTGGCACCTTAGCTGCTTGAGTACAGGCGCTGAGCCAGGTTTCTAACTTTTTCAACAGCTCTGAATGTGTGGATTGAGAGACATGGTAGGGGAAATTATGAAGTATGTATGTGCTGTAAGGTAGACAGCTCTCAGAACAAGAGAAAAAAGCAAGTTATAGAACAATGCCTAAAAAAACATACTGTAAGACAATAAAAACACAAAACCCAAGAGATAATATGTCTTTTGTATGGGGACGTGTGTATATCTACAAATATACTTAAATATATTACATGTTTATATATAGTAGGGTGCTATATATGTATCGAGTTTTGTGGGAGTATAAAGGTGTTTTTATCTATAGATGTATAAATATACAAACATGTTACATGTATATTTTATATATACATATACATATATGTGTATATTATATATTACACATATGTATACATATATGTATATATTTATACACATATGTTCCCACATAAAATATTTATTTGGAGCTTGTGTTTTTGTCTCACAGTATGTCATTTCGGTATTGTTCTGCAATTTGCTTATACAGGTATACCATATACTAACATACATTTGTCAGCGTTAACAAATGTAAAAGTCAGAAAGATACTCAGCTGATAAAACACTTCTGGAGAGGGGAGAAAGACTGAGATTGGGTGTGAAGGTCAACAGAAACTTCCTGAAGGCCGGGACTACCGGAGGCGGAGGCCACCAACTCCAGTAGTCATCCTCGCTCACCTCGCGCCGCCGAGGATGGGCACATCAGAGCGCATGCGCCGAGGGTGTGTCCGCGTAGAACTAGGTCCAGCTTCCCACTCTTTAAGGGTGAGAAGGGCGTGGCCTGACACAGACCCCTCCCATTGGGATGCGCAGGATGGGGCGGGGTTTCTTCCTCGGGAGACGCTACTTCCGGGTGGGCGGCGGTTGCTGCGGCTGGGTGTTTGTGTGTGGTGTTGGTTGGGCTAGTGAGCTGGCAGGTAGAGATGTGTTCCACGAGCGCGTAGCAAACGACAAGGGGGCGGGGGCTATAGCTATGCAGCCGGCCGTGAACTGCCCCTCCTAGACCCCGGACCACTAGCGTGACAGTGTGGGACCGGGCTGAGGATCTAGGTAGGGGAACAGCTTGTGGGCCAAGAGAACGGTGTCAGGAGAATGTGGGTCCAGCTCACCTCCGTCGACCGTTGATAATAAAAGCCACCACAACCGACGAAAGCATCTCTTCGTAAGCTAGAGAAAAATTAAGGGATAAAAAGGAAACGCTGTCGACAGGCTCAGTGTGAATCTGATCCTGAGAGATAACATCACTGCACGTCTGCTAGAATCCAGTCTCCTAGGAATCAAGTCTAAGAGATCAGAGCTAACCAAGGAAAGTAACGGTATTAGGTAACAGTTGCTAGAACTTGTTAATCGAGGTCACTCACTACAGTCCAGGAAAATGGATTAGATTATTTTTTCACAAATGAACTGAGGTACAGGTTAAATAATTTGTTTAAAATCATAACTGCTAGCAGCAAAATTCCCTGTAAACGTTAAATGGAGTACAGACGTTATTTTTTGAATTGTTTGAAATATTGTAGACACCAAATTCCCATTCTGTTGCGGATATTGCTAAATTTACAATAGACAACACAATTATGGGGTACAATGCTATATCGACCTGAAAAGCTCCTTCAAGACATATTTTGGAGTGTATTAAAAAAATTCAAGTTAAGGCTCGGCGCCTGTGGCTCAAGTGGCTAAGGCGCCAGCCACGTACACCTAAGGCGGCGGGTTCGAATCCAGCCCAGGGCCCCCAAAAAAACAATGACGGCTGCACCCAAAAAATAGCCGGGCGTTGTGGCGGGCGCCTGTGGTCCCAGCTACTTGGGAGGCTAAGCCCAGTAGTTGGAGGTTGCTGTGAGCTCTGATGCCACGACACTCTACTCAGGGGGACAGCTTGAGGCTCTGTCTCAAAAAAAAAAAAATCAAGTTGAAAAAATATGAATTTTAGTAATCCTTTTATACAAAAACCTCTCAAAGCAATACTGGATTTTATTGTAGTACATATGTAAATGATAGAAAAAAGAATGGATATATGCAGACTGATACAAAAAAAAGCTCTAGAATAAACACTAAACTGACAACAGTGAACAAGGGAGTGAAGGCAGTCACAAGGATTTATGGGTTTTAGGATAAAATAGAGTTATTTTTATTTTAATGACAGTTTCTTTGGGGGTGTAGTCAGGAACAATGTATATATACCGTATATTCTCTGTATAATAAAAATTATTTAAAATTTTGGCTAAGGATGGCATTTTTATCACTTGAGCCCCCATTATGCTACAAATGGATTTAAATAATTCCAGAAATAAAACCCACCATTAAGGGATAAATATTTGAAGGTTATGAGGCTATGAACTTAAAAATAAATCATATTCAGGGAATCCCAAAAGAGAACTTTAAAAGCAGTATAATATTTCATTGTTTAGTCCCAGGGAGGTTTGAAAAATGGATGTTACCTAAAACTGCTCTCAGTCTACATTAAATAGCTCATATTTGATGGAAACTCAGAGGTGCTCATATTAAGTGCTTTTTCAAAGGTGGCTCTGGATGTTTTCAGCTGAAATATTTATAAATCTAAAAAATTATGTATAAAGTTTTAAATTTCTAAATTAAAATAAAATTTTAATAAAATGTTAATAAACCTTTAATTATTAAAGATTTGCCAAAGTCATATACCTGACAACTTTGTGACCTTGTATAAAAATTGTTAAAGACAAACAAAAACCCCAGGGATTAAAATGGGAGCAACCCACTCTAATTGGCTGTTACTACTGGAAATTAGCATTTAAAATATATCATTTGACCTGAGGAATATCAAGAGCCAAATTTGGCTTCAGGATCTTTTTGTCACCTTATTTGGGGAAGTAAAGAAGAGAGCACAAATAGGTCTGCTCACCTGACAAGCAACTTCATCTGAGACTTAGCGTTAGATGGTTGCCAAGAACCTAGTGAGAAAGTTCTAACCCTGCTGACATCACAAGTGTTGCTTGGTACTCAGCCAGACTGACAGTTTTCACATACCCTTGGCTTAGGCCATTGCTCACCCCTGCAAGGTGCCTGAAATCTAATTTAATGGTATTTTTGCTATATAACAAATTATCCCCCAATAAACATTTATTTTCTCCCAGTTTGTGAAGATTAGGAATGAGAGCAAAGTGATTTGGTGGTTCTGGCTTAGCCTTTCTTGAGGTTTCAGTCAAACACTTGTGCAGGCTGCAAGACATTTCAAGGTTCTTGACATGGGGAAGAGGAAAACCACTCCAAGAGCTGCCTTTGCCTTCAGTTCCTCTTGACGAGGGCGTCACTGCTCTAGACATGGCATCTTGCTGCCTCCAAAGAGATGAAAGAGGGAGTGAGAGCAAGATAGAACCACAGTGTCTTTTGAACTGATTTTGGGAGTCATACTGTCAATTCTATGTATGCTGATGGTCACACAGACCAATCTTAGTGTAATGTGAATGGGATCTTGACAAGGGTGTAGACACCAAGCAGAGATTATTGGGGACCATCTTGAAGACTAGCTTCAAGTGGTACCATTCAAATGGTGTGGTACCATTTCCCAAATGCTCCTTCTCATGAATAATTACTAAAACCCTAAAGGGTACCTAGAGCTTCTATAGAAATGAAGGGATTCATGGCACTGCACAAACAAGATTGGGTCCCACCACTACACTCGCATATTTATACTAGATTAATATGTATTCATGGAATATGTTAAAATGTACACAACTATTGCTATAAACCTAAACACATTAGTTACCCTTATATAATATACTTTATCATCTGTTTATTGATTCATTCAATTGAGACAGTACCTTTTAACTCCATATTTTGGTAATTACAAATTTTGGCCAGGCAAAGTGGCCCATGATTATAATCCCAGAGGCTGAGGGAAACTGAGATGGGAGAATCACCTAAGACCAGGAGTTAGAGACCAGCCTGGGAAACAAAGTGAGACCCCCCCCACCTCTACAAAAAAATTAAAAAATCAGCCAGGTGCAGTGACACACAGCTGTAATCCTACCTACTAAGGAGGATAAAGCAGGAGGATTTCTTGAGCCTAGAAGTTCAAGGTTACAATGAGCTGCGATCATGCCACTGTGCTCCAGCCTGGATGACAAAGTGAGACCCTAAATATAAAAAAATGAAAAATGAAAGAAATTTCTACTTCTTCTCATCTTATTACTTCCAATATGTATGGATAGAACGTTAATTTTATACTGTTAAGGTTTATAGTACTTATCTTCTATGGAGCAATCATAATTAAATATTAATGAAATCACTATGATTAAGGAAGGTAGCTAGTGGGGTTTCTCTGATTTACTGGCTTCTTCAGTCATTGAGAAAGCTGACATTGACATTCATGTGGATATAAATGGGAAAGCCTCACATTAAGGGGTTTGGTGATGTGGGAAGTAGAGGAGAAAGTGAGAAGGCATTTGTGCATAGACTCACACATAGGCAGATACACACATATGAGCAGACAATATGTGCATATACAGGCCTACAATGCTTTAGAGCAGTGTTTTTCACCCTTTTATCTCATGGCACACTTAAACCTATAGTTAAACTTCCTTGGTGCACTTAAATTATGCTGATCACAAAAAAAAGTTAAAAAAGAATATACTTGGCTTGGCATATGTAGCTCAGTGGCTAGGGCAACCAGTCACATACACTGGAGCTGGTGGGTCCGAATCCAGCCAGGGCTTGCCAAACAATAATGACAACTATAACCCCAAAATAGCTGGGCATTGTGGCAAGGCACCTGTAGTCCCAGCTACTTGAGAGGTTGAGGCAAGAGAATCGTGTGAGCCCAGGAGTTAGAGATTGTTGTGAGCTGTGATGCCACGGCACTGTACCGAGGGCAACAAAGTGAGACTCTGTCTCTGTCTCTCTCTCACACACACACAAACAAAAGAATATACTTACTGTGCTTTGAATTTCTTCTGAAAATAATATTTTTTGAGACAGAGTATCACTTTGTCACCCTGGTAGAGTGCCATGGTATCATCTTGGCCTCAAGTATTTCTCTTGCCTCAGCCTCCTGAATAGATGGGACTACAGGTGCCCACCACAACACCTGGCTAGTTTTCTATTTTTAGTAGAGATGCTAAATGCTTGTGCTGGTCTTGAACTCCTGAGCTCAAGTAAACCACCCGCCTGGGTCTTCTAGAGTGCTTGGATTACAGGTGTGAGCTACTACTCCCAGCCACTGAAAATAATTTTATTTATTTATTTTTTCTTTTTTTAGACAAACTCTCACTTTTTTGTTGCCGTTGGTAGAGTGCTGTGGCATCATAGCTTACAGCAACCTCAAACTATTGGGCTCAAGCAATTCTCTTGTCTCAGCCTCACAAGTAGCTGGGAGTACAGGTACCTGCTACAATGCTGGGCTGTATGTAATATACATTTTTTGAGACAGAGTCTTACTCTGGCACTCTGAGTAGAGTGCTGTGGCATCATAGCTCACAAGAACTTCAAGCTCTTGGGCTCAGGTGATCATCTTGCCTCAGTTTTACTATTTTTCAGTAGAGATGGGGGAGTCTCGCTCTTGCTCAGGCTTGTCTTGAACTCCTAAATTCAAGCAATCCTCCTGTCTCGGCCTCCTAGAGTGCTAGGATTACAGACGTTAGCCATCTCACCTGGCCAGGGCTATTTTTAGATATGGCATTTCAATTTTGCTCAGGCTAATCTCAAACTCCTGTGCTCAGGTAAGCCTCCTGCCTCGGTTTCCCAGAGTGCTAGGATTTTTTTTCTTTTTTCTTTTTTTTTTTTGTAGAGACAGTCTCACTTTGTGGCCCTTGATAGAATGCTATGGAGTCACACAGCTCACAGCAACCTCCAACTCCTGGGCTTGGGCCTCAACCTCCAGAGTAGCTAAGACTACAGGCGCCCGCCACAACGCCCGGCTACTTTTTTGTTGCAGTTTGGCCATGGCTGGGTTTTAATCCGGCACCCTCAGTATATGGGGTCGGCGCCCCCAGAGTGCCAGGATTACAGATGTGAGCCACTGTGCCTGGCCTTACCGAAAATAATTTAATTAATGATCTTTAAAATTTTTTGCGGAACACCTAAGATCCTCTCACAGCATATCCGTTGGAAATCACTGCTTTAGAGAGTTTATCTTTGCTTCACTATGAAGGAAAAGCTACACTTACATGTGAGAGAGGTGGAGCAGTTACCTGAGGGCCATCTGTGAAGCCAATGGCCAACGATTATTCAGACAGTCATGAAAAGTGGCCTTGCTAATAAACTATCAAGCAGAAAGTAAGAGAAATAAACTCACAGCACATAATTGCTCCTTTAAAGAAAAATTCACAGCACAACTTTCCTTTGTTTTGTTTTGTTTAAACACCTGGGACTTAACTTGTCTTTAAGGCTAACTAATTATCTCTTAAGAGTTCGTTTTCACAGCATTGAAGAGTCCTAAGCAGACAGTAGGGATGGGAGCTCTCTGCTCACCTCTTGCTGGACCAAATTCCAAGAAGCTTAGATAAGCTGGCCTTACAGAAAAGGAAAAAAACAGACACAGACACTTCACAGCCACTTTTGTTATCGGTTTGTATCAAAGAATAAAAAAGCTATTTTTTACTCTTAAGAGCCTGAGAAGCTTTTCCTCAGCTGCCAGCACTTTCCCTCTACCTTCTTGCAGTGCCCTGCCATTTTTGTTCTTTTTCTCTCTTTCCCTCCAACCTCCCTTTCTTTCTTAAGAAAGTAAGCTTTTTGCTTCTTTCAATCTTAACCTTTGTGTGAGAAATCTTTCTCAAGAGCTCCTTATGAGTCTCCACCCTAAAAAGTCACCTAGATTTCCGTGCTACTTTTGGCCCTGCTTTAGCAGCCGTGATCTCAAAGACAAGTCCCCCTCTGCTCTGGCCCTTTCTCATGAACAATTTTTTTATTTTATTTTTTTGCAGTTTTTGGCCAGGGCCAGGTTTGAACCCGTCACCCCCGGTTATGGGGCCGGTGTCCTACTCCTTGAGCCACAGGCGCCACCTATGAATGATTTTTTTTTTTTTGAAACAAGAGTCTCACTCTATTGCCTAGGCATCAGCCTAGCTCACAGCAACCTCAAACTCCTGGGTTCAAGTAATCTTCTTGGCTCAGCCTCCCAAGTAGATGGGACTATAGGCACTCACCCCAATGTCCAGCTAATTTTTCTATTTTTAGTAGAGACAGGGTCTCACTCCAGGTGAAGCTGGTCTTGAACTCCTGAGCTCAAGTGATCCTCCCATCTCATGAATGCTTACATTGTGAATCTCAGTTTTCTTACTGTTCATTCCTCAGGGTGATCTCAGAGACTAATATGAGTGTGGCATAAGCAGAGATTGGCAAGAAAGGCACAGGCAACTCCTAGAAGGCCCCAAAGTCCATAGGGAAGGATTTTGTACTTTGTTCTAAGTGCAAGGGAAAAGCTGGCACATCACAAAGCCTAACTGGTGGCCTCTTTGCCTACTTGCCTTGGGAATGGAGACCTGTTCATTGTCTGTGGTGAATGTATCTTGCTCTTACTCTGTAAACTTACCTTTCTCTTCCTCAATAAACTTTGTTATATGCTTGCCTTAAAAAAAAAAAAAAAAGCCTAATTGCATCCGGTCTTACCTTTTTTCTTAACTTTTGGCTTCTTTCTTTCAAACACACTAAGCTAATTCTTACTCTAGGGCCTTTATACTTTCTTTCTGCTTGAGACACTTTTCTCTAGTTCTTAGCATGTATGATGACTTCTCATCATTCAAATGACAACTCAGAAGAGGCCTCCTTAAATGGGTTTTCTCTGGTCATGCCATCTGACATACCATTCACCCTCTCCCCTCCCTTCTCCTTTTTGGTCAGTATCTCTCTCTGTGTTGGTTAATTTAGGTGTCAACTTGTATGGGCCCAAAATACCCAGATATTTAGCTAAACATTATTCTGGATGTTTCTGGGAAGGTGTTTTTAGATGAGGTTAACATTTAAATTGGTGGACTTTAAAACAGATTGCCTTATCCAATCAGTTGAAGGCCTGAATAGAGTGAAAAGACTGAGCCCCTAAAGTCTGAAGTGTCTTCCTTGCCAGTAGAAGTAGCTTCTCCACTATTTTCTTTTTTGAGACTTTCTCTTACTTTGTCACCCTTGTAGAGTGCCATGGCATCATAGCTCACAGCAACCTCAAACTCTTGGGCTCAATGCGATTCTCTTGCCTCAGTCTAGCTGGGATTACAGGGGCCTGCCACAGTGTGTGGCTATTTTTTTATTTGTTTTTTTGAGATGGGGTCTCACTCTAGCTCAGGCAATCTACCACCTCGGCCTCCCAGAGTGCTAGGATTACAGGCATGAGCCACTGGACCCAACCTCCTCTCCACTCTTCCATAAGGAAATTAACTCTGTGTTACCTGAGGAGATGCTCATGGCTTCTTCTGAGGCAGTTGCCTTGAAAGACACTGCTGATTCTCCTCAGGACCCACCCCCACCATCCATCTTTGCTTCTACACCTATAACTAGTCCCAAGTCCCTGCAATCCCCTAGAGGGGAATCACAGTGCACATCCTTAGAATTCTGGATCCATCTGCTATAAATAACTACTCTTTATTTTGAAAAATAGCTTCTGGCTTGTTCATGGCTTTAATAAAAATTGGATGTTAAGCTCAGTTGTTCAAGACCAGCCTGAGCAAGATACCCTATTTCTACTAAAAAATAAAAAATCTAGCCAGGCATGGTGGTGCACACCTGTAGTCCCAGGTACTGGGAGCTGAGGGAAGAGGAGCATGTGAGCCCAGGAGTTTGAGGTTGCTGCAAGCTATGATGCCATGGCACTCTAGCCTAGGGCAACAGAGTGAGACTCGTTCTCAAAAAATAAAAAATAAAATTGGATGATTAGCTATGGGCTACTACATTACCTTACAAGCTGAATTGCCCATCAGGAAGTATGTTTTATCTGACTACCCACAAAGCCATAAAGTTGGGTGTGCATAGTGGCACTTTATACATTTTAGGTAGTATGTTCAAGATGGAGCCCAAGGAGGCCCTAAAGGTGCAAGTAAGTCACATGAGGAAGTTTTCCAAACATTCATGGCCCTCACTCCTGCTACTCTACATTCTCTCCCCTGTACCCACGGCTTCAAGGGGAGGTCTCTGTAATAAGTTGATAGAAGAGAAGACTTGGGTCTGTTTCACAAATGGCTCTGAACAATATGCAGGCAATACTGAAAAGGGACAACCATAGCACTACAGCCCCTCTCTGGGACATCCCTGAAGATATGGAGGGAAATCCTCCCAGTGGGCAGAACTTGGAGCAGTGCACCCTGGTTGTTCATTTTGTTTGGAAGGAAAATGGCCAGACCTGTGATAGATTACAGGCCAAGTTATAGAATATGGACAATGGTTTGGATGGATAGTCCAGGACTTGGAAAGAATGTGATTGGATAATTGGTGACAAACAAGTGTGGGGAAGAGGTATGTGGATAGACCTCTCTTTATGGGCAAAAACCAGAAAGACATTTGTGCCCCATGTGAATGCTCACCAAAGGGTGACCTTAACAGAAAAGACTTTTAATAATTAATGGGATATGGGTGGCGCCTGTGGCTCAGGGAGTAGGATGTGGATGACTTTGGCCCCAGCCAAATCACAACAAAAAATAGCCAGGTGTTGTGGCAGGTGCCTGTAGTCCCAGCTACCTGGGAGGCTGAGGCAAGACAATTGCCTAAGCCCAGGAGTTGGAGGTTGCTGTGAGCTGTGATGCCACAGCACTCTACCCAGGGCCATAAAGTGAGACTCTGTCTCTAAAAATAATAATAATAATAATCAAGGGGATAAGAGGACTCATACTGTAGATACCATTCAGTCTCTTTTCCAGTCACCCCTGCTACTGCCCTTTGGATTCATGGCCTTGGTGGCAGGCGTGGACATCAATGCACAGGTTCAACACCATGGACTTCCATTCACCATAGCTGACCAGGCTACAGCCACTGCTGAGTGCGAAATATGCCAGCAGTAGGGACCAAGATCAAGTCCCTGATATGGCACTATTCTCCAGGGTGATCATCCAGCTAGTTAGTTGGTGGCAGGTTGATTACATTGGACCACTTCCATTATGGGAGAAGTAGCATTGTGTCCTTACTGGAATAGAATTTACTCTGGATATGGTTGTACTTTGCCTGAGTGCAATGCTTCTGCAAAAACTATCTGTGGACTTACAGAGTATCTTATCCACCATCATAATATTCCACATAGCTTTGCTTCTGATCAAGGAACTTGCTTCAAAGTAGAAGAAGAGAAGCTTCCCATGCTCATGGAATTTGTGGTTATTACGCCTTTAAGAGGTGATTGAGTCAGGAGAGCTCGGCTCTAATGAATAGATTAATTTATTCATGGCTTGATGGAATATTAGATTAATAGATTAATGAATTATCATGGGAACAGGATTGGCAGCTATAAAGCTCTATAAATAAGAGGAAGAGGCCAGGTAAGGTGGCTCACACCTGTTAATGTCAGCAATTTGGGAGACTGAGGTGGGAGGATTGCTTGAGGCTAAGGATTTAAGAGCAGCCTGAGCAGCATAGCAAGACCCTGTCTCTACAAAAAATGTTTTAATTAGCTGGTCATGGTGGTGCACATCTATAGTCCCCATTACCTGGGAGGCTATGATAGAGGATTTCTTTCTTTTTTTTTTTTTTAGACAGACTCTCACTGTGTTGCCCTCAGTAGAGTGCTGTAACATCACAGCTCACAGCAACCTCAAACTCTTAAGCAATTCTCTTGCCTCAGCCTCCCAAGTAGCTGGGACTACAGGTGCCCACCACAATGGCTGGCTATTTTTTCTTGCAGTTGTCATTGTTGTTTAGATGGTCCAGGCTGGTTTCTAACCCACCAGCCTCGGTGTATGTGGCTGTCGCCGTAACCACTATGCTACAGGTACTGTGCCAGGTGGGAGGATTTCTTGAGCTCAGCAGTTCAAGGTTACAGTGAGCTATGATCACACTATTATACTCTAGCCTGTGCAACAGAGTGAGACCTTGTCTCTAAAAAATAAAAAATTTTTAAGAAGTAAAAGGAAGAGACAGCTAAGCTAGCATGCTCAGCCCACCTACCTTCTGATACCCTATACTACCTCAAAACTCTGCAAGTCCCCACTAGCAAGAAAACTCTCACCAGATGCAGCCCCTTGACCTTGACCTTCTCAGCCTCTATAACTGTAAGAAATAAATTCCATTTATTTAAAAATTACCCAATTTCAGCTGGAACACATTCTTCTTAGCAAAGTATCTCAAGAATGAAAGAAAAAGTATCCAATGTACTCAGCCCTATTATGAAACTAATTATAGCCAAGAATATGGGGAAAGGGAGGGGAGGGGGGAGGATGGGTAGAGGGAAAGTAATTGGTGGGACCACACCTATGGTGCATCTTACAAGGGTACATGTGAAACTTACTAAATGTAGAATATAAATGTCTTAACACAATAACTAAGAAAATGCCATGAAGGCTATGTTAACCA
>NW_003852537.1:3193604-3209032 GCF_000181295.1 Otolemur garnettii | reverse complement strand
CTTGAGCCCAGGAGTGGGAGGTTGCTGTGAGCGTGATGCCATGGCACTCTACCCAGGGGGATAGCTTGAGGCTCTGTCTCAAAAAAAAAAAAAAAAACCAGTTTGATGAAAATATTTCAAATTGTATATAAAACCAGCACATTGTACTCCATGATTGCATTAATGTACATAGCTAAGATTTAATTTTTAAAAATTATTCAATTTTAGCAAGGTGTGGTGGCTCACACCTGTAATTCTAGCACTTTGGAAGGTTGAGGCAGGAGTTCAAGATCAGCTTGAGCAAGAGTAAGACCCTATCTGTACTAAAACTAGAAAGACTGGCCAAGCGTGGTAGCACAAGCCTGAGACAAGAGGATCACTTGAACTCAAGAGTTTGAGGTTGCTGTGAGCTATAATGATACCATGGCACTTTACCTGGGGCTACAGAGTGAGATCCTGTCTCAGGAAACAAAAGCAAGCAAGAGCTGTGAAGTCTTGGCAGCCTTTACAAAGATTTCAAGGATCTCACTGAAAGCCTGGTGGCCCAGGCAGAGATGTGCTGGGTGGAACCACTGCAGAGAGCAATGTCTAGCAGTAGCGTGGGATGGGAACTGCTGCAGGGTACCTGCCAGGGCAACACCTAGTGGAGCCATGGGAGTGGGACTGCCACCAGGACCACAGAACTGTGGATGCACCAGCAGTGAACTGGAGCAGTGACCCCTCTTAGGGGTCTGCTGGCCCCTGAGCATGTAAACACAGACAAAACCTTGCATCCTTTAACAGGAAATTCCAGGCATCTACCTGGACTTGAAAAGTAAATGACCAATGTAATAAGAGAGAACATAGAAACAATAGTCTCCTAAGCAAGCCAGAGTGGCAAGGTGTTTGGTTTTCTACAGAAACTGAAAGATAACATCTTAACATATGTTCTTTTTTTTTTTTTTTTTTTTAATTGAGACAGAATCTCACTTTGTCACCCTGGGGAGAGTGCCATAGCATCACAACTCACAGCAACCTCAAACTCTTGGGCTCAAGTGATTCTCTTGCCTCAGCCTCCCTAGTAGCAGGGAGTACAGCTGACCACCACAACACCCAGCTATTTTTTTGTTGTTGTTGTTGTTGTTGTTTGTTTAGCAGGCCCAGGCCAGGTTAGAACCCACCAGCCCTGGAGCTTGTGGCCAGCACCCTAACCACTGAGATGTGGGCGCCCAGCCATTAACATATGTTTTTGGGTTGTTTTTCAGAGATCCCCCCAAAATGGATAGCTGACAGCTATCACATAGACTTCACAGAACGGGGAATTGAAGACTGAGTTCTGACCACCATTCCTTGTTGTAAACTTTTTTCCTGAGGGTCTTGGAGAGAGTCATACTCAAGGAATCAAAGAATCTTTGAATCTAGCCGAGTGGGTGCGGTGGTTCATGCCTATAATCCTAGCATTATGGGAGGCCAATGTGGGTCGATAGCTCCAGCTCAGGAGTCTGAGACCAGCCTGAGCAAGAGTGAGACCCCATCTGTAAAAATAGCCAAACATTGTGGTTGGCACCTGTAGTCTCAGCTATTTGGGAGGCTGAGGCAGGAGTATTGCTTGAGCCCAAGAGTTTGAGGTTGCCGTGAGCTCTGATGCCAGGGCACTCCACCCAAGGCGACAGAGTGAGACTCTGTCTCAAAAAAAAAAAAAAAAATCTTTGAATCCACCTGTCACCCCACTCCCCTCAATTCAAGATATCTTGACTTTGGGGGCTAAAGCAATGTATAATCTCCATTTACTGGTTTGTGAATTTTGCCTGCATCTTCTACTTTCCTAAAATGTACCTCTGAGTTTAAAATCCTTGCTTATCTTATAAGCCATCATGGAGTTTAGTCCTTAAGCATTAGCTGCCCGTTTTCTTTGCTTGGCATCATACAATAAAAGCCCCTTTCTCCTACTGCAAGCCTTGGCATTAGTGTCTGGCTTTACTGTGTCAGATGAGTGCATATCAGTTCATTTTGGTAATAGTATCACGCAACACCTAACCTGGGATAGCTTCAAGCACTAGACTCTAAGTCCTATAGCAGCCATGTGGGCTGCACTCCACAAGATCATAGGGGAAGGGCTACCTGCAACCTTGGGGGCCCAACTACTGCCCCAGCATTTCCAGGAACTGGTGGCACACGGGGTCAAAAGAGATTATCCTCCAGCTTTAATGCCTGCCCTGCTGGGTTTTAAAGTTGCTTGGAGCTGGTTACCCCTTTATTTTTGCCTAGTTTTTTCTTTCCTTTTTTTAGTTGTTTTCTTTCTTTCTTTTTTTTTTTTTTGTAGTTGTCACTGTTGTTTAGCAGGCCTGGGCTGGGTTTGAACCCGCCAGTCCCAGTGTATGTGATCGGTGCCCTAGCTGCTGAGTAACATGCTCCAAGCCTGCATTTTATGATTTTTGCTGTGTTGATTTCAATATCCCTAATGGTATATGTGGAGAAATTTATTGCAACTGATCTATAATATTTGCTTGCATATATGTTTATCTATTTCTGTATTGATGGATATTAGGCCATTTTCAATTTTACTATAAATAATGTTGCAATAAACATCCTTATACACATATCCTTGGACACATATAGGGTGTCCAAAGGGCACCTAAGAGTTAATTACTGGATCTTTAGTATGCATGTGGCAAGAAAAAAGTATTCATGACACTGTTAAAGATGACAGAGCTGACTTTATTTAAGGGGGATTGCTAAAATGATGTTTTGCATTAGTAAAAGAGGTCAGATTCAACTCCAAATATAAGGAAAAGTGGGAATTTTATAGCCAAGGAGAGGTGTGTGTGTGTGCGTATCTGGCGGGGGGGGGATGTCAGTATATGGAAAATTACATTGGATGTGAAGGGGATTTCTGGCTAATCTAACTTAATAAGATTCTTGCTAAAGGCAGGCCAGGGGCAGTCAGACCTTCACCTGGGTGATGTCAGGGGAGGAGGAATCCAACCAGTTACAGAGGGTGATCAGATATTGAGAATGGGGGATTCTAGGGAAAGTGATTTATAGAATTTTTGCTAATATTGGATGATGCAGAAATAAACATGGAAACTCAAAAATCAGGGCCCTAGTCAAGAAGAGAATTCAGAGGAGCTTGACTAGAATGAGGTCAAAGAGAGAATCTTTGTCACCCATTTGACTTTATTCAATATGGCTAAATTGCTCTTTCTCAAGGTGTGATAACTCCTTTTTTTTTTTTTTTTTTTGAGACAGAGTCTCACTTGGTTGCCCCTTGGTAGAGTGCTATGGCAACATAGCTCACAGCAACCTCAAACTCTTGGGGCTGGGAAATCCTCCTAAGTCTCCTAAGTACCTGGGACTGCAGGTGCCTGCCACAGGAATGGGAAGGGTCACTCTCTTGCTCAGGCTGGTCTCAAACTTGTGAGCTCAAGCAATCCACCTGCTTTGGTCTCCCAAAGTGCTGGGATTACAGATGTGAGTCACTGTGCCTGGCCCTAATTCCTTTTTTTTTCATAACCTCAACACTTGGCATGAGAAGCTTTAATTTTGCAAGTGTGATACTTTGAAATATTTCATTGTTTAATAACTTGCATTTACTTACAAGTAGTAAAATTGATACAGCTTTTTCTATGTTTATTGGTTATTTTGGGGTTTCTCTTAAGTTAACAGTATAATATTGCGTGTTTATATTGTATTGTGTTTCCTTTTCTTTATTTTTGAGACAGAGTTGTTTTACTCTGTCACCTTGTCACCCTGGGTAGAGTGCCATGGCATCATAGTTCATAGAATCCTCAAACTTTTGGGCTCAAGTGATCCTCTTGTATTGGCCTCTCAAGTAGCTGGGATTACTGGCATGCGCCACCACACCCAGCTAGTTTTTTCTACTTTTAGTAGAGATGGGGTCTCACTCTTGTCCAGGCTAATCTCAAATTCCTGAGCTCAAGCAAGCCACCTGCCTTGGCCTCCCAGAGTGCTTGGATTATAGGCACATCCGGCCTCTTGTTAAAGACTAGTTAAATGCAGTAGTGAAAAAGGGGTGAAGAGTAGAACAAAGAGTTTGATCTGTAATTGACTGTGAACCATCAATTGAGATAACTCACTATCTTCAGACCAGCCTATGTTTCTTTTTCTTTTATTTTTATTTTCTTCAGGGTAACAGATTTTATTTAGGAAGAACAAAGAGAAAGTTCAGAGCACTTCCAAAGAGAGTTAGAAGTGGGTCCCATTTATGAGGGAGAGAAGGTGAGAGAGAGACAAACCAAAGTTTCTTTTTAAAAAAAATTAATTTGTAGGCAGCCTAGATACATCACAGATATGGAATAAAGAAAGGTTGAATCCCAGGTTTTAGGCTTGAACAGGTTTGTGTGCCATTTACAGGGATGAAGAGATGTGATGGCAAATAAGTTTTAGGAGGAAGATCAAGAGTTCTTTTAGACATAGTTGAGATGTTTTTGAGTCATCCAAGAGAGTAAGTCTGTGCTGCAGATAAACCTTTAGGGGTTGTCAGCTTAGAGATGGCATTTAAAGTGCTATTGATGGAAATATCCTGAGGGAATTTGGAGAGGGATGAAAAGAGTCCTACAGAATTTATACATTTGGTGAAGGATTCAGTAAGGGATCCTGTGATGGAAGACCAGCAAAACAGAAAAACCAGAAGAGCATAATATTGTAGAAGCCAAGAAAGAAATGTGCTTCTTTTTCAATTTTTGTAATGGTTGCCTAAGACTTCATTGAATGTCTCATAGCTCTTCTATTTAGAATTTGGATTTATTTATTGCTTTTCTCTTATAAACTATACTTTAACAGTCACATCCCAATGAGGGAGTAATAAATTTAAAAAGTGAACATTCTTATAGAGTCTCCTTTTTTTCTCTTCTGATCATTTCCCTTAGACATACTTTTTTTTTTTTGAGACAGGGTCTCCCTCTGTTGCAAACCCACCCCCTCCCAGGGGCACAGTGGCATCATCACAGCTCACTGCAACATCGAACTTCTGGGCTCAAGTGATCATCTTCCCTCAGCCTCCTGAGTAGCTGGGACTACAGGTTCACATCACCATGCCTGGCTAATGGTTCTATTTTTGTAGAGATGGGGGTCTGGCTCTTGCCCATGCTGGTCTCCAACTTCTGATGTCAAGTGATCCTCCAATCTAGGCCTCTCAAAGTGGTAGGGTTACTCTCAAAGTGCCTGGATTACAGACATGGGCCACCACACCCAGCTGGATATACTCATAAATGTAGGTCAAAGGAAATGCCTATTTAAAAACTTTTACTATAAGTTGCACATAGTCTGTTAGAAAGTTTGCTTTCATTTACCATATGTTCCCATCAGAATAAACTATCTTATTCCATACTCTTAGGAATACTGAGCATTTCCAGTGATGCTAAGAACCAGGTACTGCATATTAAACACTTTTGATACCTGTAAAGCGTGCCCTTGCATGGATATTCCTAATTGATTTAGTCAATTATGTTGTCTTTTTATTTTAATGTATAATCAGTGTTGCAATCAAGTTTTAAAACTATATATTTTTGTTCATTCTTACCTTTTTCCTTAGGATAAATTTGTAAAAGTGGAATTATTGAGAAAAAAATGAAGTGTTTGCATTTCAAACACTTTGAATGCATACAGATAAATCACTTCCAAGAAAGGCTGTGCTCTGTCAGAACATCAGTAAAGCGTGGGATGAGACACTCCTAACCTTTGCAAGTCATCTGGAGAACTACATCCTTTTTTTTTTTTTTTTTTGAGACAGAGTCTTACCATGTCGCCCTTGGTAGAGTGCCATGGCATGACAGTTCACAGCAACCTCACACTCTTGGGCTTGAGCAATTCTCTTGCCTCAGCTTCCCAAGTAGCTGGAACTACAGGCGCCCACCACATCATCCGGCTATTTTTTGTTGTTGTTGTTATTGAAGCTGTCTTTGTTGTTTAGCTGGCCTGGGCTGGGTTTGAACCTGCCAGACTGGGTATATGTGGCTGGCGCCATATCCACTGAGCTACGGGCACCGCCAGGAGAACTACATCCTTAATTGACCCTGTCAGGCTGGTCGCATCCGGTACGACTTTATATGGAAAATATGTTCAAATAAAATTCTTAATGCCACTTTTGCACATTACACTCTGGTTGAGAACAAAATCTTAAAGATTTTTATTCCATTGGCATCCCAAACGAAGTGATTGCCTAACGATTAATATTCAGACCAAGTGTCATCAGGGACACCTCTAGAAGACAAAGAGGGTGCATTTTTGAACGTGACGGTTTCAAACCATAGTCAATCCAGTGTGGCCAGAGGGTTTCCTAGAAAAGGCTCTCAGGTTTGAAAACATTTTAACTGCGAATTCTGTCTCAAAACCAGCGGAATTTCGATTCACTTTGCACTTTGGAATCTATTTGGCATTTACCATTCCTGAGATTTAACGCTTCACCAAAATCGGTTTAGCTTTCACTGACTCATCTCTTATAGATGCTTGTGATATTTTTTGGAAAATAAATGACAAAAAGGCACTGTTGTATCCATGAAAGGTAAACATTTCGAGTAGTCTTTGCAGACACCTGATTCTTACACTGATACCTGAGTCTTTGTGTGAGATGTGAGAGTTAGTAGTATTCGTCTGCAGATGCTCATAACAGCCTGGAGAGCCGGCCGGGGTCCATCCGGGCTTGGCGACCACCGACCTCCTCTTCTCTGACGCTCCGCAGGCCGTAGCCGAAGGACTAGACTAGTAGGAACACACGACCCGGACGCTCTGAGCCCAACAGGCCCAACCCTCCCTCTCTGAAAGGGAAAGGGGCGGGCTCGCGGCCGACCACGCCCCTGGCCGCAGCGTGCGGGTGGCAGGGGCGGGCCTTCCGCCTCTCAAAGGGCTATTTCCGGATCGGGAGGCGATCTCTGCGGGCTTTAAGCGCTGTGACGCTGGCCCGCAGGCTCGGTGGCGGCCCAAACGCGCCTGGCGATGCTGGGGGGCAGCTCCGGGGCCGGTGAGCATGAAGCAGAAGGAGACGGGGCGGGGGCTGTGGGTGCACCACCGGCCATCGACTTCCCTGCTGAGAGCTCGGACCCCAAATATGATGGTGAGGGACTGGAATGCCACGGCGCCGCTTCATTTTCCCTTGTCCACCTGTTTCTTGGTGATTCAGACATGGGCAAATTCTGCTACGGGCTTGAACCGGGGGCTAGCCTTGCAATGTGGGGGGGCGGTGGGCGGGCTTTCAGAGTGCGGTAAATATTAACAGTTGTTGACACTCTGCTTATTTGTTCGCATTTCTGTTCTTTGATTTCCTCTCTGCCTACTGAGGCCTTTGGACGTCTAAGAACTTATTGCGGCCGCTTTCTAGCTCCCAAGACTTGTGATTTTTGTCAGTTGTTGAGAATGATATTTGTTTGCTACTAGAATGAGACTTTGCAGTTTATGTGCTGAACAGTGTAGGTTAAGAGTTTTGATTTGAAGCTATTTGCTTCACTGGTAGGGTATCTGGAGAATTCTCATCGGGAGGCTATGTATTCCATCCATTTGGGCTTAAAGAAAAAATGCACAAGTTTTCTTAAGGTTTTCTTAGGAGATAAAACGCAACTGTTGTTCAGCATCAAGTAAAAGATTCTTAAACATTGACTCTAACCAGGTCAAACTGTCCAATATTGTGATGAAAGTGAAATAGTCTTTAGTTACTACTAGTTGTTTTGGCAATTAAAAAAATTAAATTGTGCTATCGAGAATGCACACATTGATTAAGAGAGGTTTTCTTTTTTGATTCAGGGAGGTTTTTAGCTATGATGTGTTGCAATAGATTTAAAGGTGGAAACCAAATTGAAAAGGTTTTGATTTATTCAGATGGAATAAATAAATGGAAAAGTATTTCCATTTCCATTCTTAAACACTATCTGTAATTCTTGATTGTAATGGGAAACAAAAGCAGAGTTTGGTGGGAATTCACGTGGGCTATTACAGAGAAATATTGTATAACTTTTTTCATGGACAAACGGGATTTTTCTGCACGTAAAGCGGCATAGCAACTCAATAGTATGGAAAGTGTTATGTTACAGGAAACTTCTCAGCTGTAAACATGCAAGTCTGTCTTTTCTGTGACATTTTGATAAGGGTTTCTGCAAACTAAAGATTATTCATGAAGGGAGTGATCTTAGATAATGCTTTTAACATTTGTCGTCTCTGGGTTACTGATGATACTGTTGTGCTATTTACCACCTTTTCTTCCAAAGAGGCTGTGAATGTCTAGACACAATTTGTCTTTTTATATGAAAAGTAAGGTCTGTGAAAAATGTAGTTTCATTTTTAACAGATGTAAAAACAGAATAGTTAAATTCTTTCTTTTTTTTTTTTTTTTTTTTTTGAGACAGAGTCTCAGTTGCCCTGGGGTAGAGTGCTGTGGTGTCATAGCTCACAGCAACCTTAAACTCATGGGTTCAAGCGATCCTCTTGCTTCAGCTTCCTGAGTAGCTGGGACTACAGGCGCCCACCACAACGCCTGGCTATTTTTTAGAGACGGGTCTCACTCTTGCTCAGGCTGATCTTGAACTCCTGAGCTCAAGTGATCCACCCGTCTCTGCCTCCTGAGTGCTGGGATTGTAGGTGTGAACCACCAAGCCTGGTCCAAATTATTTCTTATAGATCATCACTCTGAATGATCTGAGGAGCTCATTGTGCCAGTTCATGTTAAAGTCAGAAAATTCAAAACCTAAATGTACCTTTAACACCTGTGTGGGGATTCTCCTAGAGCCAGCATCACCCTTTGAGCAAAGTTACTGCATCCTTCCTTTCTGGAGAACTGCATGCATTAGAAGGGGCCAACAATAAACACATTGTCCAACTCATTAATTTTCTTATTTTATCTCATCAGTTTCTCAAACATTTTACCTCAGCTTAATTCCTCAAACTCCTCTTTCACTTAATAATGGACTATTTGGATCATATTGAGGCCATTGAATTAGGTTATCCCTTTCCTGTATGTCTACTCCCATCCTACTCGGTAGAAGTTTAGAACTCTAATTCTGCTTTCTTACTATTTTGTAAGAGAATTGGGCTCTTCTTTCCCTTTTGCTACTTTCCTTTTTTCCTTCTACTCTTGACCAGTTCTCTAAAATCAGAAGCTTTCAACTTAAGTCTTCATTTTCTTTGCATTTCACTATATTTGAGTGTTTGAGTACCTGTCCACTGTTCTTTTTAAAGTTGTCCTTTGTTAACATTCATTTAACTCCACTGACCAGCCATTCTGATGTTTTTTCCTCATTAAAAAGTAGAATTTTCTCCTTTGTAGAAAACAGGAAACTTAAGAGTATAAAGAAGCAGACAATCCTCTAACCAAGTCTCACCACTGTTACCAATTAAGTGTACATATATTTAAAATTTCACATTACAGACTAGGTTGAGAAGCTAGAAAAGCATGAAGAAAAATTCCTTTTTTCCTTTTTTTTTTCTTTTTTGAGGGTGGATCTTGCTGTCTCCACCAGGCTGGAGTATATTGAGTGATCCCATCATAGATCACTGTGGCCTCAAACTCCATGGCTCAAGGAATCCTCTTGAAGAACTGGGACTACAGGCCCTTGCCATCACACCCGGCTATGAAGAAGAAAAATTTTAAATCATGATCTCATCACCTAGAGTTTATAGTTTATACTTTGGTGTAGCTAGACACAATTTATTTGATGATTTTGCTTTTAGA
Organism: Otolemur garnettii; assembly: GCF_000181295.1. NCBI lineage: Eukaryota > Metazoa > Chordata > Mammalia > Primates > Galagidae > Otolemur > Otolemur garnettii. The sequence goes on along the minus strand of NW_003852537.1, from coordinate 3,199,398 downwards.
AATATTTGTTAAAGAAAGATATTTTGAATAGATTAAAAATTTTCTTTTGCTTTTGCTTGTATGCAATAAAACTTGATAGATATCACCCACAGACTCATAACAGCAAAAGGTGGAGGGAATTCACTGGTACTTACATGCTAGAGGAGAACTCATTGTCAACAATTTGTCATATTCATTTACATATATATTTATTGAGAGCTATTATATTCCAGGCACTGTTCTAGGTACTGAGGATCAAATAGGCAGACTATAAAACAGAATATATAATGTAATTTCATTTCTTTTATAATATTGTAGATATATGATTGAGAACAGAGAGGGCATAGGTTTAGGGTTTTTTCCAGTTTTTAAAAACATTGTATATTTATGTAGATATAAAATATATTTTAAAATTGTGAATGTGGTAGTATGATAAAATAAGCATCTGCTTTTTAATTTTGACTTTATATTAGCTTTTCTTTCCTTTTTCTTCCTTTTTTTTGAGACAGACTCTCACTCTCTTGCCCCAGGCAAGAGTGTCATCTTGCCATTGCTCACAGCAACCTCAAATTCTTGGGCTCATCTGGGGGAGGTGGCTCATGCCGTAATCCTAGCACTCTGGGAGGCCAAGGTGGGTGGATTGCCTGAGCTCACAGGTTCAAGACCAGCTTGAGCCAGAGCAAGACCTCATCCTTAAAAATAGCTGGGCGTGTGGCAGGCATCTATAGTCTCAGCTACTTGGGAGGCTGAGGCAAGAGAATCTCTTGAGCCCAGGAGTCTGAGGTTCTGTGAGCTCTGATGCCGTGACAGTCTACTGAAGGTGACAAAGTGAGACAAGATCTTGACTCAAAAACAAAAACAAAAACTTCTTGGGCTCAAGTGATCCTTCTTGCCTCAGCCTCCCAAGGACCTGGGACTATAGGCTCCCCCAGTGCCTGGCTATTTTTTCTATTTTTGATAGAAATGGGATCTCTCTCTTGCTCAGGCTGGTCTTGAACTCCTGAATTCAAGTGATCCACCTGTCTCAACTTCCCAGAGTGTTGGGATTACAGGCGTGAGCCATCTATCCTGGCCTATATTAGCTTTTCATTTGTGATAAATTAGTCTTAAAAACATTTTTTTTTTTTTTAGAGACAGAGTCTCACTATGTTGCCCTCGGTAGAGTGCTGTGGTGTCACAGCGTACAGCAACCTCCAGCACTTGGGCTTAGGCGATTCTCTTGCCTCAGCCTCCCGAATAGCTGGGACTATAGCTGCCCACCATAACACTCAGCTACGTTTTTGTTGCTGAAGTTTTCTTTTCTTTCTTTTTTTTTTTCCTGGTGAGACGGAGCCTCAAGCTATCCCCCTGGGTAGAGTGCTATGGCATCACAGCTCACAGCAACCTCCAACTCCTGGGCTCAAGTGAGTCTCCTGCCTCCGCCTCCCAAGTAGCTGGGACTACAGGCGCCCGCCACAACGCCTGGCTATTTTTTGGTTGCAGCCATCATTGTTGTTTGGCGGACCCAGGGGGGATTTGAACCCGCCACCTTAGGTGTATGTGGCTGGCGCCTTAGCTGCTTGAACCACAGGCGCCGAGCCTGTTGCTACAGTTTTCCAGGGCTGGGTTTGAACCTGCTACCCTCGGTATATGGGGCTGGCGCCCTACTCACTGAACCACAGGCACCTCCCTGTGCCTTCGCCTATTTGGTAGCTGGGACTATAGGCATATGCCACCATTTCTGTCTAATTGAGAAAAAAAAAATTTTTTTTTTGAGACAGGCTCACTTTGTTGCCCTCAGTAGAGTGCGGTGGTGTCACAGCTCAAAGCACAACCTCCAATACTTGGGCTCAAGCAATCCTCTTGCCTCAGCTTCCCAAGTAGCTGGGACTACAGGTACCCGCCACAGCGCCCAGCTATTTTTTAAGAGCCGGACTCTCGCTCTTGCTCAGGTTGGTCTGAAATTGTGAGATCAGGCAGTCCACCCTCCTTGGCCTCCTAAGTGCTGGGATTGTAGGTGTGAGGCACCGCACCTGGCCTAAAACTTTTTTTAAAAATAGAAACAAGGTCTCATTATTGCCCAGGTTGGTTGATCCTCCTGCCTTAGCCTCCTAAAGTTTTAAGATTATAGGCATGAGCTACCGTGCCTGCCTCAGTATTATTACTGTTTTGTAGTCTGCTTCTTTGGCTTAATAACAGACTTCATGAAATTATCTTTCTGTACACTATTATTTCTAACAGCTGCATAGTATTCTGTTTTCTATATATAACTTATTTAACAGGTTTTCAGTATTCTAAATAGTGTTATGCTGAACACTTTATACATATGTATCTATTGTACTTTATCATTTCCTTGGTAAATACAGGGTGGCCATAAAGTTCGTGTCTATATAGACAACTATTTTAAATTGCACATGAACTTGGTTGCCATCCTGTATTTCCACAAGTGGAATTGTTGGGTCAAAGGTTTGCATATTTTACATTCTACAATGTATTGCCAAAGGTTGCAAACACTTTTATACTTCCTGTGTTTAAAAATGTATGCTTTTCTGAACCCTTGATAATACCAAGTATTCTGGGTTTTAAATCTGATGAGAAAACTCTGGTACTTTAGTTATCTTAATATGGATATTGTTAATTGCTAGTTATGTTAAACCGATTTGCATTTTTTTTAGGATACATTAAAATTTGGTTTAATAATTCTTTTTTTTTTTTTAAATATGGAACGCTTCACGAATTTGCGTGTCATCCTTGTGCAGGGGCCATGCTAATCTCTGTATCGTTCCAATTTTAGTATACGTGCTGCCGAAGCGAGCACGGTTTAATAATTCTTTGTGGCAAAAAAAAAAAAAAAAATCACGTTTGTAGTGAACAAACAACAAACATTTTTAGGCTATTATTTTTAACTACCATCCCATGAATTCATAGGGAAGAGGTTCCAGTAGCTGAGGGAGGTACCTTGCCATTGACTGTGACAAAACATTGACTTTTGAATTAATGAGAAATAGGTTCCAGCACCTTGTATCACTGTTACATGGGGTCTAATTGGTTATCCTGTGTGCTGTGCTGTACACCTATTATGCCATGAGCTCATGGGGAATAAATAGGTTCTTGCACCTAAAAGCATGGGTCCACTGGTACTCCTGTGTGCTATGTTATATGCTTTATGCCATGAATTCATAGGGAATGGGTTCCAGGAGCTCAGGCTCCTTTCCATTGGTTCTCACAAAGTGGACTTCTCTGGGTGGAGCAGGCTGGCACTTCAGTTGAACCCAGGTACCTTCCTTCTTTTTCTGATCATTTTCCTTCACACATTTCAGGAAGCTGTCTCAGCTCTTAGAGTGCTTAATATGCTCAATACGAACATTAATCCTCTTGGCAAGAATCTTGCCCTTAACTTGTTTGTTTACAACAATGCCAACAGCATGCTGGGTAACATTGTAGACCCTTCCAGTTTTGCCATGGTAACATTTGTGTGGCATGCCTTTTTGAACAGTACCCATTCTCTTGATGTCTACAATATCACCTTTCTTGTAGATTCCCATATATGTGGCCAAAGGAACAACTCCGTGCTTTCTAAAAGGCCTAGAGAACATGTATCGGGTGCCTCTCCTTTTTCCCTTTGTGTTCGTCATTTTGGTGAATTACTGGAAGGTGGCATCTCCAGCCTAAAGTCAATTGATTTGAATTTTAATTGTACTTTATTTTCTTATTTGTAAGAGCTCTGTATTTTATTTATTTTTCTTTTTCTTATCATGTGTAGTACAGATAGTGTACTATTTCTGAATTTGTGGCTCATTTTAACTTTAAGCTTTTTTTTTTGTTTTTTTTTTTAGAGACAGAGTCTCACTTTATCACCCTTGGCAGAGTGCTGTGGCGTCATAGCTCACAGCAACCTCCAACTCCTGGGCTTAGGTGATTCTCTTGCCTCAGCCTCCCGAGTGTTAACTTTAAGATATTTTTATACTGAGAACTTTTTACATGGCTACATTTCATGTTTTTTCTTTTCCATAGTCAAATAATTAAGTACAATAGAACCTCTGTAAGTTGACTACCCAAGGACTATTACAAATTGGTCAATGTGGGAAGGTGGTCAACATAAGGAGCTGTACTGATATGTCCATTTGGTGCATGTCTGCTCTATGAAAATTAAGTCAAGGCCTAGCCTGGTGGCTCATGCCTATAATCTTAGCACCCTGGGAGGCCAAGGCAGCTGGACTGCTTGAGCTCAGGAGTTTGAGACCAACCTGAGCAAGAGTGAGATGCTATATCTACTAAAAACAGAAAAACTAGTGGGCGTGATGGGACGTGCCTATAGTTCCAGCTACTTAGGAGACTGAGCCAAGAAGATGGCTTGAGCTTAAGAGTTTGAGGTTGCTATGAGCTAGGATGATGCCAGGGGCCTCGAGCTTGTGGCCACAGAATGAGACTCCGTCTCAAAAAAAAAAAAAAAAAAAGGCTCGGCACCTGTGGCTCAAGTGGCTAAGGTGCCAGCCACATACACCTAAGGTGGCAGGTTTGAATCCAGCCCAGGCCTGCCAAACAACAATGCTGGCTGCAACCAAAAAAAAAAGAAAAAAAGCCAGGCGTTGTGGTGAGCGCCTGTGGTCCCAGCTACTTGGGAGGCAGAGGCAGAAGACTTGCTTGAGGCCAGGAGTTGGAGGTTGCTGTGAGCTGTGATGCCATGGCACTCTATCCTGGGGGACAGCTTGAGGCTCTGTCTCAAAAAAAAAAAGGAAATTAGGTTAATTTAAGGAGGTGGAGGTGGTTAATGTAGGGGGATGGTCAACTATGAAGGTTCTACTGTATTTATTTTAAATGAATAGATTATTTGCATATGTGCAGGTCTTTTTTTTTTTTTTCTAGTAGGTCAGGAAATTAATGGATAAAGCCTGAATTTGAAAACTTTGGCTTTCCTAGTACTTTAATAATTGATGGAATGGAATATATAATACCCGAAATGGGGACGATTTTAGAAGGTTTAAGATATACAGTTCCTGTATCTTAGGAATGAGATACATTGATCAATGGGATGTTTCTCATTGAATGGGTCAACGGCTCTTGAGATTTTAAACTCATGAACATCTCCACCTTCCCATTCCTAGTGTTTTAAATCTTGGCCAGCCCATTTCTTTCTTAATGTATCTCTGGGATGTACACTTTGCTCCACATTTCTGTGATTTACCTCCTATCCTCTCCTGATGACCTATGCTTCCTTCCAGGTTACCTATGACATGTTTCTAGAATGGTTTCCTCAAACATTTTTTTTTTCATTTTGTGTGTGTGTTTTTTACCTGCTCAGTAATGTCTTAAATATATAGTAAGAACTTATAACTTCTTCTTTAACTCTGCTTGGTCTTGCATAGTGGAAAAAGGATGGTCTTGAGACTTAGTCTGATCTGCCTGATTCAGTAGTTCTTTAACATCTGTGTATGTCTTTTTTTTTAAGACAGAGCCTCAAGCTATTGCCCTGGGTAGAGAGCTGGGGTGTCACAGCTCACAGCAACCTCAAACTCTTGCGCTTAAGCGATTCTCTTGCCTCAGCCTCCTGAGTAGCTGGGACTACAGGCACCTGCCATAACACCCAGCTATTTTTTGGTTGTAGTTGGCATTGCTTGGCAGGTCCGGGCTGGATTCGAACCCACCAGCTCTGGTGTATGTGGCTGGCACCTGTAGCTCAAGCGGCTGCCCTTCTCTGTACTTCTTTAGCCACTGATCTCTGAGATCAGTGTCCTCATCTATAAAATGGGAGTGGTAACATTTACCTTACATTGTTTCAGGAGGAGATTAGAGGAGATTAGAGGAGATTGTGCATATAAAACACTGGGTACCGGCT
>NW_003852537.1:3191064-3193061 GCF_000181295.1 Otolemur garnettii | reverse complement strand
AAAAAAAAAAAACACTGGGTACACATTTATCATTTGCTCATTGATTAAAGTTTCTTCATACTTTTTCTTATGTCTATATCTTGGTTATCTTTTCAAAGGAAGGAAGCCAGTCTATTCAGACTTGCTTGCCTGTTTGCTTACATATTTACTTTTTTACTTATTTTTACTATTGTACACACCATTGCTACCAAAACTGTTTCTCTTCTGCATCTTTGTGCTGGTCTTCCAGCTTCTAGAATTCAACTCAAGAAAGCCTTCCTTGATTAATCCATCTCAACATAGCTACTCTTTTGTTTTTTATTTCTTTAAGCTTAAATAACATGTTTCATTGTTTAGAATACACTTTTTGTTATGAGATAAACAAGGTTTATCATTAATTTTATATTTTTTTCTTTTAATTTTTAGAATCTGATGTTCCAGCAGAACTCCAGGTATTAAAAGAACCCCTACAACAGCCAACTTTCCCTTTTGCAGTTGCAAACCAACTATTGCTTGTTTCTTTGCTGGAGCACTTGAGCCATGTGCATGAACCAAACCCACTTCGTTCAAGACAGGTGTTTAAATGTAAGTAATAATCAATTTGCAAAATAAAGCTTGTAATAAGATTGTTTACTGCTGTTGGCCTGAGACACAGTTGATGTGTAAAAACAGGATGGGACCCAGGCATGGAGGGTTAAGCTTGTGATCCTTGCTACTTGGGAGGCCATGGTGGGAGGATCATTTGAGCTCAGAAGTTGAAGGCCAGCCTAAGCAATGCAGTGACACTCTGACTCTAAAAAAAAATTTTTTTTGAAATTAGCCAGGCATGATGATGCATGCCTATAGCCCTAGCTATTCAGGAAGCTGACTCATGAGAATCCCTGAGCCCCAAAATTTGGGGCTGTAGTGAACTGTAATTGGGCCACTGAACTCTAGCCTGGGCAACAAAGTGAGACCTTGAAAAATTAAAAAGTTAAAAAATAAAAATTGGGTGTGAAGTAAGAATAAATAATTTACATTCTTTCAATTTATTTTACATTTTCCTTTCGGTAATTTCTTATGGATATCATCCCTGGGGCCCCCCCAAATTGTGTGTAATTTAATAAATAAAAGATTAAAAAGGGAATGGGTGGTACCTGTGGCTCAAAGGAGTAGGGCGCCAGCTCCATATGCTGGAGGTGGCGGGTTCAAACCCAGCCCTGGCCAAAAACTGCAAAAAAAAAAAAAAAAAAAGATTAAAAAGGGAAAATCACATGTGCTCATTCAGAACCAGTTCTTGGCCTAAAATCAGCTGCATTTTGTAGTCGAAATTGTAAAAATGTTTATTTTTTTTGCAGACAAGGTCTTGGTCCATTGCCCAGGTGTTAGAGTAGTGGCATGATCATAGCTCCCTGCAATGTTAAACTCCTGGACTCAAGCAGTCCTCTTGCCTCAGCTTTGCAAGTAGCTGGGATTCTAGGTACGTGCCACCACACTGGGCTAATTCTATTTTTTGTAAAGATAGGGTCTCACTATGTTGCTCGGGCTAGTCTGGAACTTCTGACCTTAAATGATCCTCCTGCCTTGGCCTGCCAAAGTGCTAGTATTATAGGCAAGAACCACTGTGCCTAGCCAAAAATGTTAAGTTGTATTCCTGCTATAGGACACTTAAGGAAAAACATGAGCACAGAAGAATTATAGCTTTTACTGTTTCTTGTTTAGCTTATTGACTGAGACCATGAGGCCTGTGTAATGGCTCCAACCACAGATTCTGAGATTCTTTTCTCTCAAAAAAGTCTTTTTAGGCTGTGCCCAGTGGTTTACACTTATAATCCTATGTCTCTGGGTAGCCAAGGAGGGAAGATTCCTTGAGGTCAGGAGTTCAAGACCAGCCTGAGCAAAGCAAGATCCTGTCTCTACTAAAATCAGAAAAACTAGCCAGGGATGGTGGTGCGTTCCTGTAGTCCTCATCTACTTGGGAAGCAGATTCAGGAGGATCATTTGATTCTAGGAGTTTGATATTGCTGTGAGCTAGGCTG
>NW_003852537.1:3189883-3191044 GCF_000181295.1 Otolemur garnettii | reverse complement strand
ATGGTGGTGCGTTCCTGTAGTCCTCATCTACTTGGGAAGCAGATTCAGGAGGATCATTTGATTCTAGGAGTTTGATATTGCTGTGAGCTAGGCTGAGGCCTTGGTACTCTAGACCAGGTGACAGAGCAAGACTCTGTCTCAAAAAAGAAAACAAATGACCTAAAACCAAAAAGTCTTTCTAAATCTTGTTTGGTGTTAGAAATCCTTGAATTTATAGATAGCTTTATGTGGTTTTACAACTTAATGTGTTGTTACATGGTGGCTCATGGCAATAATTCCAGCAACTTTGGGAGGCCAAGGGCTAGAGGATCACTTGAGCCCATGAGTTAGAGATGTATTGAGCTGTGATTACACCACTGTACCCCAGCCTGAGTGTCACAGCAAGAACCTGTCTCGAATTCAGAACAAAACAAAACAAAAAACTTAGTATATTTTTAATGATAAATACCTTATTCTTACCAGTAGCGTATATGGTGGAGAGATGAGTTGTGTAAAAGGATGTGTTCCTTAGGTTCCAAAGCAGATTCCTTAAGTACCTGGGGTTTATTATACTAGACTTACAGTAAAGAAAAGTAGCTTATAATAATTTTAATACAGGCTGGATTTGTTGGCTCACCAGATGTGGTACCTGTAATCCTAGCACTCTGGGAGGCCGAGACAGGTGCATTGCTTGAGCTTAGGAGTTCCAGACCAGACTGAGCAAAAACGTGACCCTGTCTCTACTAAAAATAGAGTAACTACCCAGGTGTTGTGGCAGGTGCCTATAGTCCCAGCTACTTGGGAGACTGAGGCAAGAGGATCTCGCAAGCCCAAGAATTTCAGGTTGCTGTGAGCTGTGACTCCATGGCACTCTACCCAGGGTGACAGAATGAGACTCTGTCTCATAAAAAAAAGAATAATTTTAATACAGTAACCTTGTGTATAATTGAAGCAAATATATGACTCTTATTGACTTAGGATAATTTAAAATCCCTTATATACATTTTAGATGGCTGACTTTTAAAACAAGGTATACTATGTATTTAAATAAATATTTTAATGTGATTTATTTAGATAGTTGATAATCTATAGTGTCTGTACTTGAATGAGTAAAGGCCAAGGTACCTCTGTAGAAGTTTCTTTTTCTGAGGAGCCTGGTGTTTGGGGTATATATACATCTAG
>NW_003852537.1:3186854-3188905 GCF_000181295.1 Otolemur garnettii | reverse complement strand
AAAAAAAAAAAAAAACAGAGCTCAGTACTTTACTGAGTAGGCATGGCAAACAAATCACTGTATGGTATGAGATAAATAATTTTAGATGTGGTCCTAATCAGTAAAATACACCAGTTGCTCCTTCATTTTGAGAATCAATCTCCGAGTTTAATGTGTCTATAAATGTACCTTTTTGCTTATAGAATTTTTTGTGTGGGTTGTAATTATCACTTTTTGTTCTCTGTGTACTCTTTAAAATAGCCATTTTATTGATGGCCTTTCTAATAATAGTTTTCTATTTTGTTTTTATAGTACTTTGTCAGACTTTTATCAAAATGGGGCTTCTGTCTTCCTTCACTTGTAGTGATGAGTTTAGCTCATTGAGACTACATCACAACAGAGCTATTACTCATTTAATGAGATCTGCTAAGGAGAGAGTTCGTCAGGTAAGCCATAAAGTCTACTTTCTGTATAACAACAATACATTTTGATTTAAGAGAGCTATAATTTAAAGTATTATGAAATCTAAATTATAAAACATGCTTTTAAAAATATAAACTTCGTTGACTGATTAATATTGTTTGGCTCTTTTGTAGGTGCCTAAGGTAAAGCAGTTAACAAAATTGACAAAAATTTTTGCTCTCATGGAGCTTATATTCTGATGAGGGGACAGTAAACAACTGAAAAAAATGTAAAAATGTAGGGGTATTAGGTGTCGATAACATAAAGCACTGAAGGGACTCAAACAATGTTGGGAGTGACAGTGTGAATTTTATACAGGGGAACCAAAGAGGGCCCCATGGAGACAATGGTGACATCTGTAGGAAAAGCATTCTGGGTGGAGCAACAGTATAGCTGACCTGGGAGCAACACAGGATTAGGGGCACCGACCCTCACACAGTAAAAAATCTACATGTATGGGCGGCGCCTGTGGCTCAAAGGAGTAGGGTGCTGGCCCCGTATGCCGGAGGTGGCGGGTTCAAACCCAGCCCCGGCCAAACACTGCAAAAAGAAAAAATAAAAAAGAAAAATCTACATATAACTTCCCCAGAACTTAATTGCGAATAGCCTGCTGTTGACCAGAAGCCTTCCAGCAACGTAAGTGGTTGATTAAACATATTTTATATATTATATGTATTAGGTACTATGTTCTTACGATGAAGTAACAGAAAAGGAGGTGCTATTAAAATCATAAGGAAAAGAAAATATATTTACTATTTGTTTATGGCCTCCACATTGAGTAGGCTGAAGAGGAAGAGGAGGGCGGGATGATAGGAAGGAGGTCGAAAGAGAGGCAGGCATACTTGGTGTAGCTTTTATTGAAAAAAAAATCTGTGTTAAGTGGACTCTTAAAATTCAAATTTGTGTTGTTCAGAGATCAGCTGTAACTACAAGGGTCCTGAGATAGTAGTGTGCTGTATGTTTGGGGAACTACAAAGCAGTCATGTGGCTGGTCTGGTGTAAGCAAAAAGGAGCATTCAGGAAAGCAGGGGCTAGGAGTGTAGGGAGGAGGAGGGTTGGAGCGAGGTCTTGAGGCCATTGTGTTGTCTTTGGTTTTATTTTATTCAGAAGCAGATTTTGCAGGATTTTGAACAGAGGAGCAATATAATTTGACTTGCATTTTAATGAGATCACACCAGCTGCTGTGTTGAGAGTGGACTTAAAGGTGCAGGCAGAAGTAGGGAGACAGGTGCATTATATAGGCAAGTAAAGGTGGAGCAGCTAAGGGGTAGTTTCTCCATTTATATTGAAGGTTACATCAACATTGTTTGCTCTTGGAGCTTTGTAGTAAATTCTCAGCTTTGAAATATTTTCGGTTGTAAACTCCTAAGTAATATTGAAAAGCCAGTGGTTTGCTTTTTGTTTTTTAAATATTGTTTGTGTATTTGGGGCTATGAACATGACATTGAATTTTGATAGTCTTTATTCCTTGAAAATTTGCAAAATACTTTTTCAGAATAGCTTTTTTGTTTTAGGATCCTTGTGAAGATATTTCCCATGGCGAGAATTTCAGGTATTGTTATACTTTTTGATTATGCAAAGACTGAACTATTTTTTTTTTTTTTTTTTTT
>NW_003852537.1:3179218-3186534 GCF_000181295.1 Otolemur garnettii | reverse complement strand
AGAGTCTCACTGTGTTGCCCTGGGTAGAGCGCTGTGGCGTCACTGCTCACAGCAACCTTAAACTCTTGGGCTCAAGCCATTCTCCTGCCTCAGCCTCCCAAGTAGCTGGGACTACAGGTGCCTGCCACAATGCCCAGCTATTTTTTTGGTTGTAGTTGTCACTGTTGTTTGGCAGGCCTGGGCTGGATTTGAACTTGCCAGCTCTGTGTATGTGGCTGGTGCCCTAGCCGCTGAGCTACAGGCGCTGAGCCCAAAGACTAAACTATTAAAAAGAAGTCACAGTGTAGCTGTCACCAGCTCTGGTGCAGTGGCTTATGCCTGTGGTTGTAGCAATTTTGGGAGGCCAGGAGTTTGAGACCATCCTGGGCAGCACAGTGAGACCCCATCTCTAACCAAAAAGAATGGAAATTTAAATAAATTCTTTAATGAGTTCAACTAATTACTGATAAAACACTGGAAATTAGCTTAACGACTCCCTTGCTATTTTTATTACACTGTCAATGTGTTTAGCCAGTTTTCTTCCTAGAGATGAAAACTTTCATTTTAGCTAATCCTTTCCACATCATCACAATTTAGTGATAAAGGAGACTTTTCAGGTTAGTGATATAGTGAGCATGAATTTTTGTAGAAAATTCTGATTCTCTCATGTTTTAATATGGATTGTTTTTATTTAACTTTCAGATCAAAGGAAGTTGCCTTTGAACCACAAACTTCACGTTACTTAAATGAATTTGAAGAGCTTGCCATCTTAGGAAAAGGTGGATATGGAAGAGTATACAAGGTAGTTTTCCACATACTTGTTTTGACCTTCTGCTCTGCAAATAAGTGTACTGTGAGAGGTTGTTTTCATTATTGTTATCTGACATGCTCAATGGAAAATTACTGGAAATTACTTACTTTTCATTAAGATCTGTCATTTACAAGGAAGTAGTCAGATTCTTTTTTTTTCTAAAAGCATTGATATTTTAGGTGGATTCTGGAACTTTGAATTTGTGTTCTGTAGTTAATTTTTATTAAAAATGTGTTACTATAAAAAGTTGTGCTGGCTTCATGTCTATAGAATAGTAGTTATGGCACCAGCCACATTACACCCAGGCTGGTGAGTTTGAACCCGGACTGGACCAGCTAAACAATGAAGACAGCTGCGACAAAAATAGCTGGGCATCTTGGCAGGCACCTGTAGTTCCAGCTACTTGGGAGGCTGAGGCAAGAGAATCCCTTCAGCCCTAGAGTTTGAAGTTGTTGTGAGCTGTGATGCCATGGCACCCTACTGAGGGTGACGTTGTGAGACTCTTATCTCAAAAAAGAAAAAAAATTGTACTACTGTATTTTGAGGCTTACATAGCCCTTTTGCTGATATCCCTATTCCTGGAGCTTCCAGGGGTTAGACTGTCAATACAGTTTGAAAAGTTTATAGTCTCGCTGACTAGGGCTGGCTTCCCGGCACATAGTAAGAGGAAGACATGTCTTTAGTTTAATTTTATCTCTTTGGCTAGTTTGGATTATTTAAACTCAGATTAAAAGAATTTCTTGGCCAAGTGTGATGCGTGTAATCCTAGCACTCTAGGAGGCCAAGGCAGGTGAATTGCCTGAGCTCAGGAGTTCCTGACCAGCCTGAGCAAGAGTAAGATGCCATCTCTACTAAAAATACAAAACTAGCTGGGTGTGGTGACTTGAGAGGCTGAAGCAAGAGGATTGCTGAAGCCCAAGAGATTGAGGTTGCTGTGAGCTATGATGCCATGGCACTCTACCCAGGGAGAGTAACAGCAACAGCAATAATAAAGAACTTCTTTATTTAGTAAGAATTTAATGGTACAATTTGCTTTGTTTTTTCTTCTACTTTTTAGGTCAGGAATAAATTAGATGGTCAGTATTATGCAATTAAAAAAATCCTGATTAAGGGTGCAACTAAAACAGATTGCATGAAGGTATGATTTTTAAAACTTATTTATTTTGAATAATTGTGTATTTAGTTCCTTTTGAAAGCATTACATGTGTATGTTTGTATGTAGGCAGTTCCGGGGTTATGAATGAGATAGATTTTGAGAGTTTGTTCTTAAGTCAGATTTGTACGTAAGTTGGAACAGGTACATTTACTTATTACCTGTAGTAGCCTCTGTTCATGTCAGTCAGATGTTTGTTAGACTTGTTGTAATAGCCCCCATTCATAAGTGTGAGTTGTATAAAAGTCAGATGTTTGTAACTGTTTGGCAAATAGTAGATGGTATGGACTGCCTATTCACTAAAGATAGGGTTATAATAAAGTAGAATAACATCAAAACTAAATTTTTATTTGATGTAATTTTTATAGGTACTTCAGACTGACCACATTTCAAGTGGTGAGTCGGAGAAATTAATTTTTAAAACAAATGGTTAATATATAATATAGCTAGTTATAAAAAAACATGGCCCAGTTCAGGTCCCAGTCTGCTCCCTTATATGCCATGTTCCTGCGAAAATTGCCTTGTCCTCTGAGCCACTCTGTCTCCCACCCTAAAGAAGTTGTGACAGCAGTGGTTTTACATACCGTGGAGGACTAGAATGGGAATCAAAGGAGAGAATGGTGACAAGTGAGCTATAAAAAGGATAAAGTGCTATATAAATGTAAGTTGTTGAGTTGCTCTAACAATTCCCATTTGTCTATCACAAAAATATTTTCATTATTTTAACATAATTTAGATTCCTTATACAGAGGGATTTTTTTTTTTAATAGAGCCTCCTCGTCTTGTCATGAGAGTATGTTGAAAATACGTATTATCATCATTTAATGTTCCTTAATGAACACCATAGCTCAGCCTAGCCTACTTTAAATGTGTTGAGAACTTACATTATCTAACAGTTGCACAAAATCAACTAGCGCGAAGCCTATTTTATAATAAAATGTTGAATATCCCTTGCATAGCATATTGGAAACCTGAGAAAAGATCAAAATTTAAAGTATGTTGAAAATTCTGACCGTTTTGTGCTATTGTTAAGTCAGGGGTGGTGTGTATTTTGCCCTGTAATAAGGGCTATTTGATTCCATGAGCATTTAAGAAGTTGTCAGTAAAAGCAAAATTTAATTATGTTTCTTTTTTAGGTGTTAAGGGAAGTGAAGGTGCTGGCAGGTCTTCAGCACCCTAATATTGTAGGCTATCACACTGCGTGGATAGAACATGTTCATGTGGTCCAGCCACAAGGTAAGCAGTTTTTGATGATATAGTAATTGAAGGGTTGGCAAGGATTCGCCCAGAGACTGAATCTGGCCTGACCTTGTTTTCGGATATACCACAAGCTGAGAATGGTTTTTACAGTTTTGAGTAGTTATAAGAAATCAGAAGAATATTTTGTGAGAATTATGTGAAATGCAAAATTTCAATGTCAGTTATAGTTTATTAGAACACAGTCTCATTTATTTATATATTTTCTATTGTCTATGGCTACTGTTACACTGTAACTCAAGAGTCCTCAGACTTTTTAAACAGGGGGCCAGTTCACTGTCCCTCAGACCGTTGGAGGGCTAGACTATGGGCCCCGGGACTAGTCAGCTGCTAAGCGGGACAGGCAGTGGCGGCAAAAACACCCGGCGGGCCACATAAATGTCCTAGGTGAGCCACATGTGGGCTGTGGGCCGTCGTTTGAGGATGCCTGCTGTAACTGAATCGAGTACCTATGGCAGAGTTCCGTAGGGTCTTCAGAACCTAAATGATTGATGAACAGGTCCTCTAGAGAAAATTTGCTGACCCCTTGTATATTTGAACAGCTGTTTTTATAGTTTTTTTTTTCTTTCTTTTTTTTTTTTGAGACAAAGAGTCTCAAGCTGTCACCCTGGGTAGAGTGCCATGGCATCATAGCTCACAGCAACCTCAAACTCTTGGAATTTAGCGATTCTTTTGCCTCAGCCTCCCAAGTAGCTGGGACTATAGGTACCTGCCACAATGCCTGGGTATTTTTTTGTTGCAGTTGTCATTGTTTTAGCTGGCCCTGGCTGGGTTCAAACCTGCCAGCCTCTGTGTACGTGGCTGGCACCCTACCCAGTGAGCTACCAACACCACCAGTTTTTGTAGTTTTTTTAAATGTGTCAGGCCAAGTGGCTCATGCCTGTAATCATAGCACTTCGGGAGGCCAAGGCGGATAGATTGCTTGAGCTCATAATTTTGAGACTAGCCTGAGCAGAAAGCGAGACCCCCATCTCTACTAAAAATAGAAAAACTGAGGCAAGAGGATCACTTGAGCCCAAGATTTGGAGGTTGCTGTGAGCTATGATGCCACAGTACTCTACTCAGGGTGACAGCTTAAGACTGTCTCAAAAAAAAAAAAAAGAAAAAAATAAAGTAAAATGTGCCAATCTTGGATAAAATTGTATGTATTTTGTCAGAAAGTCATGGCTTTTTTAGATATATAATTTCATTTAGTACTGTTTGTATATTTTACCTCTCCCTTGACTATAAATTGGAAAAACTGGGCTGTTAGAAGATTTTTTTGTTTTTGTTCAGCAGACAGAGTTTCCATTCAGTTGCCATCTTTGGAAATGCTCTCTGACGAGGCAGAGGACAGGTATGTGGATTGGTGTGTACTTCTGGATACATTCCTGTGTTTCCCCGAAAATAAGGCCTACCCAAAAAATAAGCCCTAGCAGGATTTCTATGCATTTGTTAAATATAAGCCCTACCCTGATAATAAGACCTAGTGATGAGCGTGGCTATACAGCATATCTGCAAGGAGAGGAAGCAAGGAGAGCATTTCAGCAAGGAGAGGAAGACATCCCCTGAAAATAAGCCCTAGTGTGTTGTCTTGAGAAAAAATAAATATAAGGCAGTGTCTTATTTTTGGAGAAACACGGTAGGACATTACCTGCTGTTATTATCTTGGGTTATCTTAGCCTTTGGCTACAAGGAACTCAGGAGGAAAGTTTTAGACTTTCTTTTTTCTTATTTTCATTACAAAATGTTAAATTATTTCCTTCTGTTAGATATTTCCTTTCAGTATTTTAAATAAATCTTAATGCTAGACAAATTTGAGCCAGCGTTTTAGAAATTTAACAGTAGGTTTCATATAGACTTGAAGGAACAGTTGAGTTACTCTTGATCTTTTTGCAGTGACTTTGTTTTTACATTGACTTTGTCTGCACTGTTTTTTTTCTTCCAGAGATGAATATGGTATTAAAAATGATGGAAGTGGTAGCTCTTCTATTATCTTTGCTGAGCTTACCTCAGAAAAAGAAAAACTCTTTGGAGAATTGGACACTGAAAATCAGAATAACAAATTGATGAACTATACCATTAATTTAGTCATAAAAGACGACAATGAATTAGACTCGTCCTTTGAGCTCCAAGATAATGGTTTGGCTGATTTGTCTACCAGATCAATTGTTAAGCAGCAGCGGCTACTTAGGCATAACTCAGACCTAGAAGAGAATTTTACATCCACTGAAGAATCTTCCGAAGAAAATGTCAGCTTGTTGCAGCAGACAGAGGTAGATTACTTCACAGAACAGAACCTACCAATTTGATGTTTACCCATAGTAATTGAATGATGGACTGTGATTTTGTGTGGCCTTCCGTCTTCCTCAGCTCACTTCCCACCTCATACTCCTGCCTCTCTCAGCTTTGGCTTCTCTCTCCTCTGTTCAGTCTCTTGTATACACCATGTTCTCTTTGCCAAATGGCCTTTGTATTTGGTTTCACTTCTTTCACTTAGTTAATTCCTACTAACCATTTCTGACCTCGATTGGATCATTTACTTCTCTAGATAGATATTCTTGTAATGTATTGTGAAGCTGGAAACCTCATTCACCCTCTATTTCTATTGTATGTTAGCATCAAGCTCTAAAAATATATTTATGCAAAGGAGGCCAGACTCCATGGCCCATGCCTATAATCCTAGCACTTTGGGAGGCTGAGGCAGGAGGAATCACTTGAGGTCAAGAGTTCAAGACCAGCTGGGCAACATAACAAGTCTCTGTCTCTAAAAAAAGATTTTTTTTTTTTAATTAGCTGGCTGTGGTGGTGTGCCCCTATAGTCCTAGCTACTTGGGAGGCTGAGGTGGGAGGCTCAGGTGGGCTGAGTTGAGGCCAGGAGTTTGAGGTAAGCTGTGATTGTATCACTGTATTCACAGCCTGGGTAACAGAGCAAGACCCTGAGACCCGGTCTTCAAAAAAATGTTTTTGGGGGTGGTGCCTGTGGCTCAAGGAATAGGGTGCCAGCCCTATATGCTGGAGGTGGTGGGTTCAAACCTGGTCCTGGCCAAAAAAAAAAAAAAAAAAAAAGTTTTTTGGCTGAGTGTGGTATAATCCCAGTCTGTAATCCCAGTACTCTGAGAGGCTGAGGTGGTTGGATTGCTTGAGCTCAGGAGTTCAGCCTGAGCAAGAGTGAGATACCATCTCTACTAAAAATGAAAAACTGAGGCAAGAGGATCACTTGAGCCTAAGAGTTTGAGGTTGCTGTGAGCAGTGATGCCACGGCACTACGGAGGGGGACAAAGTGAGACTCTGTCTTTAAAAAAAAAATTTATATAAAATTTTTTGAGCATAGCTTTCAGTGAGTCCCAGTAGGATTGCCAGGTCAAATTTTAGAATACTCTTTTTTATTTTTATTTATTTTTTTGAGACAGAATCTTACTATGTCACTCTTGGTAGAGTGCTGTGGTGTGACAGCTCACAACAACCTCAAACTCTTGGGCTTAAGGGATTCTCTTCTCTCAGCCTCCCAAATAGCTAGGACTACAGGCGCCTGCCACAAGGCCTGGCTATTTTCTTGTTTTCTTGTTGTTTAGCTGGCCTTGGCCAGGCTCGAACCCGCCAGCCTTGGTCTACGTGGCCATTGCTGTAACCACTGTGCTATGGGCGCCGAGCTTCTCTTTTTTATTTATTTATTTATTTATTATTTTTTTGAGAGAGAATCTAATTATGTCGCCCTCGGTAGAGTGCTGTGGCATCACAGCTTGCAGCAACCTCAGACTCTTGGGCTTAAGCGATTCTTTTGTCTCAGCCTCCCAAGTAGCTGGGATTACAAGTGCCCACAACTCCTGGCTATTTTTTGCTGCAGTTGTCATTGTTGTTTTAGCTGCCCCGGCCAAAAACTGCAAAAAAAAAAAAAAAAATTGTAATGCTCAACATATATGGATAACAAAGATGAATACAAGTGACATTGAGCACCTCTTACTATTGCAGAAGTTAAACATGACTTGAGTATTACAATTTTTTTTTTTTTTTGAGATGGAGCCTCAACCTATCCCCCTGGGTAGAGTACCATGGCATCACTCTCACAGCAACCTCCAACTCCTAGGCTCAAGCGAGTCTCCTGCCTCAGCCTCTCAAGCAGCTGGGACTACAGGC
>NW_003852537.1:3164973-3178597 GCF_000181295.1 Otolemur garnettii | reverse complement strand
GCCATCATTGTTTGGCGGGCCTGAGCTGGGGATTCGAACCCGCCACCTTAGGTGTATGTGGCTGGCGCCTTAGCCGCTTGAGCCACAGGCGCCGATCCAGCTTTTATTTTTTTTTTTAGAAATCTGTCGCCCTGTTGTCACAGTTCATAGCAACCTCAAACTCTTGGGCTTAAGCGATCTCTTGCCTCAGCCTCCCAAATAGCTGAGACTATAGGCTCCTGCCACTAAAAAAATAGCAATAGTGCCTGGCTATATATATATATATTTTTTGTTAAGACAAGAGTTCTACCCTATGCCCTGAGCAGAGTTCAATGCCGTCGTAGCTCACTGCACCTCAGACTCAGGCTGTGGGCATCCTGCTGCCTCAGCCTCAGACGTCACTGGGAGTACAGGCACTTGCCATGGTGCCCGGCTGGGTTTTTCCATTTTTTTTTATGAGTTGGGGTTTCGCTCTTGCTCAGAGCACCCAGCTATTTTTTTCTTGTAATTGTCGTTGTTTAGCATGCCTTAGCTGGGTTTGAACCTGCCAGCCCCAGGTTCAAAGAAAGAAACAAAACAGAAATATATGTTTCTGTGCTTTTTAATGAAACAAACTTTGAACTGATTCACCTGAGTCTAAAGTAATTGATTTTGAGGGACTTTTAATCGGAAATGTTTCATTTTTCTGCATTTGTGTTTACAGTGAACTTAATGTTTGCTTAGCTTTTTTTTTTTTGAATAAGTTACTTGTTACCTACAGTGTGAAGCCAACCGAAGTATATGTATGTTGGTGAATGCATAGAGTAATAGAATACATATAGCCTTTCTTTGATGCTTTGTCTTAACTTTAAAAATACTATGTAGTATTTTTACCAGTATGAAGACCAATTGCCATATTGGAGAACTTCTGTCAATTTGGATCCCTGCCTGATTTCAACCCGGCCCACCTCTTCCTAGTGTTGTTATAGACAGTCTTTTTTTTTTTTTTTTTTTTTTTGGCTGGGGCTGGGTTTGAACCCGCCACCTCTGGCATATGGGGCCAGAGCTCATACTCCTTTGAGCTACAGGTGCCACCCATAAGACAGTCTTTTAATTATCACTCTACTTATCTGTTTCCTTCATTAGATTTTGTACTTGGGCAAGATTTGTCCTCGGCAGTTAGTTATAGTGCTTGGTCTAGAGAGGGCGAGTATTTGTTGGCTAAGTGGATAATGCGAGTGAGTTTTGCAGAGATGGGAGCCACAGTGTGTCTTCTCCTAGGCACAGTTTCGCCTGATGCTACATATCCAGATGCAGCTGTGTGAGCTCTCCCTGTGGGATTGGATAGTGGAAAGAAACAAGCGGGTCCAAGAGAGTGTGGATGAATCTGCCTGTAAGTACATACTGGGGTGGGAAGTGAAGACAAAATCAAATCTTCTCTGTCTAATGTAGGAATTGCCTCTGGGGGCTTTAGATTAAAAACAAAAACAAATGTGGTGAACCCAAAGAAATAATTTTGCTTATTTCAACATTTTTCAAAAACAGGTATTTGGAAGCGATTTTCTCTAGTACTATATAGTTTGTTGATATTTAAACAGTAATAATACTGGAATTTAGGTTAATATTTGTAGAGAGAAAAGGTTTAAGAAAAATTTTTTTAACACAATAGAAATTTATTTCATGTTCACTAATAGGGTCCAAGTTGCCTTTTTAATTTTCTAAGAGACAAAATTAAATACTTGTTTTTTATTTTATTTTGATTTAATTTATTTTATTTTTGAGACAGAGTGTCTCTCTGTTGCCCAAGCTAGAGTGCCATGGTGTCAGCCTAGATCATAGCAACCTCAAACTCCTAGGCTCAAGAGAATCTCTGGCCTCAGCCTCCTGGAGTAGCTAGGACTATAGGCATGTACCACATTGCCTGTCTAGTTTTCTTCTATTTTTAGTAGAGATGGGGTCTCGCTCTAGTTGAGGCTGGTCTCAAACTCCTGATCTCAGGCAGTCACCCTCCTGGGCCTCCCAGAGTGCTAGGATTATAGGTGTCAGCCACCTCACCTGGCCTTGTTGGCTAATTATTTATTTATTTATTTATTTTGGCTAATGTTTTAAAAATACTATAACATGGTTTCTCAACTTAGGCTGTACATTAGAATCATCTGGGCAACTTTTAATAAGATACTGTCAATAGAAAAAGAGTGACTTTATAATGGAGCGCTGTAACATAGTGGAGAAACCTGACGCATGCTACTTTAGCCCCTGATCCAGATGAAAATCAACAGTGGCAAGTGATGTGGATAGCATATGCCTCCTTGATGTGGTGAGAGGGATACTTTTCTCTGTGATGTTTTTCTCCAAAACCCATAATCTTGGTCTAATCATGAAAAAATGTGAGACAAATCTCCATTCTATAGCAGGTGTCCTCAAACTATGGCCCGCGGGCCACATGCAGCCTGCCTAGGACATTTATCTGGCCTGCTGGGTGTTTTTGCTGCTGCTGCTTATCCTGCTTAGCAGCTGACTTGTCCTGGGGCCCACAACGGCCCTCCAGTGGTCTAAGAGACAGTGAACTGGCCCCCCGTTTAAAAAGTTTGAGGACCCCTGTCAGAATACAGTATCTGACTAGTACTCCTTAAAACTGTCACGGTCATCAGAAACAAGGATAAGTCTTGAGATACTGTTACAGACCAGAGGAACCTAAAGAGACATGACAACTCAGTATAATGTGGTATATACTGAATAGGGTCCTAGAACAGCAAAAACAGCTGGTAAAAACCAAGGAAATCTGAATAATCTGTGGGCGACAGTTATATAGAGTATCAGTATTTGTGCATTAATTGTGACAAAGGTACTGTACCAGTGTAAGGTGTTAATAACTGGGGTAGGGAGGGGGACTGGGTATGAGCTCTGTGGGAAAAACTGCACGGTCTTCTCAATCTTCTGTAAGTCTGTAAGACAATTCTAAAAAATAAAATCAGTTTTTAAAAAAGGCTGTTGTCTGAGACCACACCAGTTATTTTTATATAATTGACCTAGGATAGGTCTTAGTCTTTGGTGTTTTTTAAAAATTCTCTCGTTGATTCTCATATATAGCTGAGGTTAAAAACGACTATATTAGATATGAAAATAGCAGATTAGAATGACCTGATTTTAAGTAAAGACTCAACTGAATATCAGTTATTTGCTGTTTTTTCCTTTATTTGGTCTAAAACATAGATTAGTTAACCTACTCAAAATCTTAGACCAGCTGCCAGTAGGAAGACAGAAACATAGTATCTTCCTCCAGCAGTTCCTGGAATCAACCCAGTGCTGTTTCTCTAGTTTGCCATGTAATTAATTAGAAGGACATGCCAGAACTTTGTCCAGTTGAGTCATGGCAAGTAATGTGTTGGATATTTTCATTTCCCTATAAATTTATATCCTTTGCTTGCTACATGAGCATTATAGTTTATGTGCAAATGTCTTTATGCAAAGGAAAATTGTTTAAACCCTGTATACAATTTTTTTTTTTTTGAGACAGAATCTCACTCTTACTCTGAGGTTGAGTGTTGTGGTGTCATCATAGCTCAAACTCTTGGGCTAAAGCTATCCTCTTGTCTCAGCTTCTCAAGTAACTGGGATTATAGGCACCCACTACAACACCCAGCTAGTTTTTCTATTTTTAGTAGAGATGGGGTCTGGCTCTTGCTCAAGCTGGGCTTGAATTCCCAAACTCAAGCTATCCTTCCAGAGTACTGGCATTACAGTCATGAGCCACTGTGCCTCGCCCCTGTATGCAAGTGTTGATCTTTAAACTTCTGATTAAAAAATAAGTAATGAGTATGGGATGAGAACTTTATACCATTCAGTACAATGAATCTATCAAAAGAACAAAGGCAAAATATGTATAATGCCACTAACGTGGTGTATATTTTTCTTTAAAAATGTTTAAAATAAAAAGTTTTAGCTGGCCAGGCATGCTGACTCATGCTTATAATTCTAGCACTCGAGCAGGCCAAAGCAAGTGGATTGCTTGAGCTTAGGAGTTTGAGATGAGCTTAAGCAAGAGTGAGACCCTGTCTCTATTAAAAATAGAAAAATTAGCCAGGCATCATGGTGGGCGCCTGTAGTTCCAGCTACTCGGAAGGCTGAGGCAGGAGGATTGCTTGAACCCAGGAGTTTGAGGTTGCTGTAAGCTAGGCTGATGCCACAGCCCTCCAGCCTGGGCAACAGAGTGAGACTCTGTCTCAAAAAATAAATAAATTAAAATGTTTTATCTTTTTAGTAGTCCAGCACTGTGTTTATAGCTTTCCATCAATTCTATTTGTACATTTCACCCTTCCCAAAATCCCGTGAGCACCAGACCTGGGTTTGAATCCTGACTCTCATAGTTACCAGCTCCAGTGTTTTGGACAAATCAGGTAACTGCTCTTGGTTCGTTTCCTTATTTGCAAAATGGGATTATCCCTATTTTATAGGGTTGTCGTGAGGATTAAAACTTTTAGTGTAGGATGTAGTGGATTGCCAGGCATAGAGAAGGCACTGAGTCAGTGCAGACTATTTCCACTGGGGCAGGTTTGTGTGTGGTTACTGAATCCTCTAACTGTTGCCCTTTGTTTGGATTTGTAAGGTGGGTTAAAATGAGAACCAAGTGTTTTAAACAGACTAAAGGAAAGCAGTTACCTGAATAGTTGTAGAAGTCCAAAGCCTTTCTTGCATTTCTACCCAGATAGAGGTGAGTCATTTCACTGTAAAAGGTGGGGTCCTAACAGGGATACTTACAAGTCAAACCATTGTGTTTATATAAAGTTTTCTGTCTTGTGAAGTACTTGCTCAAGTATGTTAGATATCGTAGGACACACTTGTTCTTTTTGTGGAATCGATATGAGTTATGAAAGCAACTAGGCTCATTCAGGAGATAAGATCATGTAGTGTTTTTGTTCTTGATGGTGAACAATAGGTTTATGATTTTTTAAAAAATTGATAGGGGGCTCGGCGCCTATAGCTCAACCGGCTAAGGCGCCAGCCACGTACACCTAAGGTGGCGGGTTCGAATCCCCAGCCCGGACCCGCCAAACAACAATGACGGCAGCAACCAGAAAAAAGCCGGGCGTTGTGGCGGGCGTCTGTGGTCCCAGCTACTTGGGAGGCGGAGGCAGGAGACTCGCTTGAGCCCAGGAGTTGGAGGTTGCTGTGAGCTGTAATGCCATGGCACTCTACCCAGGGGGACAGCTTGAGGCTGTCTCCAAAAAAAAAAAAAAAAAAAAATTGATAGGGGTCTTGCTTTGTTCCCCAGCCTGGACTTGAACTCTTGAACTCAAGCAGTCCTCCTGTTTCAGCTTTTTGAGGTTTAAGACTTAAAATGACCGATCTATTAAACTTTTATTATGATATTATTAACTTGGCAGGAAAAATCCAGGTTTTTTTTCTTCATCAAGTTTTGTTTGCTTTTGTCCTATGAAATCTTTCCACCTTCTATATTCACTTACTATGTCATCATGTTAATAAATGAATTAATTCATTTACTTTTTTATGTCAGTCATCTTTGGAAAATAAGACATTCCAGATAATGGAAGCTTACCCCTTGAGCTAACATAATTTATCATTTTTCTTACTCCATTATTTGTATTAATGTCTTTAATCCACTGTGAGCTAGGATACCAGATTTATTAGCATTAAATCCCAGGATGTCAAGGGTTGAAGGGACTTAAATGTCATCTAATCTAGTCACCTAATGCCTGAGAACTACTTAAAAGTAATAGATGCTCTGAGTAAAATTAGAGGTGCTCTCTTTATGATGGCTAAGTCCATTGACTGTTGCCAGCTAGTTTGTGCTGGTTTCTTTGCTAGCTGAGGAGTCTTTCACACTTAGTTCAAGATTAAGGCTATTTTGTGGCTCGGCGCCCATAGCACAATGGTTATGGTGACAGCTGGCAGGTTCGAACCTGGCCTGGGCCAGCTAAACAATGACAACTGCAATAAAAAA
This sequence comes from Otolemur garnettii, assembly GCF_000181295.1. Taxonomy (NCBI): domain Eukaryota; kingdom Metazoa; phylum Chordata; class Mammalia; order Primates; family Galagidae; genus Otolemur; species Otolemur garnettii. Next base: position 3,172,677 of record NW_003852537.1, on the reverse strand, counting down.
TAGCCGGGTGTTGTGGCAGGCACCTGTAGTCCCAGCTATTTGGGAGACTGAGGCAAGAGAATTGCTTAAGCCCAAGAGTTTGAGGTTGCTGTGAGCTGTGATGCCTGGCACTCTACCAAGGGTGACACAGTGGGACTTGGTCTCAAGAAAAAAAAAAAAGGTCTAGACCATTTTGGAGTATTGACTTTGTTGAAAATCTGAATGTTGCTAAGAGTCGAATGTTAATATATTTAGAACCACAATAACATTTATGTGAATGTAATAAGTAAAAAGTATTAGAGAAATAAAACTTTTTTTTTTCATTTCAAGGTCCTTACGTTATGGCCAGTGTTGCAACAAAAATTTTTCAAGAATTGGTAGAAGGTGTGTTCTACATACATAATATGGGAATTGTGCACAGAGATCTGAAGGTAAATGGGGATGATGAAGTCATTGAAAGTGTTAGCTTCCGTAACAGGGGTGACTTGATGTTGGTTCACTGAATTAAATGAGATTATGTGATATAGTCCATTTAGTTAGGAGGTTATCATTACTGTAATATGAAACATTGTTCTATAGGTCCAGAACATGAAAATGTTAGGCTGAATTTTAAAGCAATAATTGTTTGGCATTTGAAAACATCGTTTTTCAGGTGTTCATGCTCTGAGTACTAATGTAATCAGTGGTGCTGAAATGTACTTAGCGCTGACAGAAATGTTCATATATTATTGCAGCCTTAGAGGTAACTTTGATTCTGTACCCATCTTTAAGTGAATGTAGGAAGTTTTTTTTTCTTTTTTTGCTATCTTAAAAAAACTCTATAATGATTGTTCTAATTTTTACCCTCAGAAGACTATCAAAAAAAAGAGGAAATGTGTTTATTTCTTTGGCTGAAGAGTTTTAAATTAATTTGCTTACTTTTCAGGCAAAAATTAAATCACAGAAAAGGCATTTAAAATAAAATTTAGTAACAAAAGTTATTATCCAAATCACTTTATTTTTTGAAAAAGTTTAAGAACCAGTAGTTTGTGCGTTTGGGATGCAAAAGGTGGTGGATTAGGTGTTTTCTGGTACACGGCTAGCCAGGAAATGCAATCTGAGTTACTGAAATTCTCTGGCATCATGAAACTTTGAGACCTTATTTTAAGAGGTAAGTTATATTGTAGTAACAGTATACAGAATTCCATATCTTCACTGGGAGAAGTTGCTTCAAGTGTTGTTTGTATTTCTCACCATAAATATTTCTGATGTTTCTTTTACAGATATCTTCTAGAGATAAAGGGTTTTGGGATAGCTTTATTAGAGTTTCCCTTAACAGGTGGAATTCTGGTAGCATGATTCCTGCAGGTAGAATCCCTTGGTTGTTGGTCAGCCTCAAAGGATAAGTGTGATAAAGTAGCCTGGCAAGAAGTGTCTTATCTCTAATATTGGAACTGCGCTGAAGGTACATATAAATTGGAGATTCCCCATTTCTTGTTAAAATATTAACATTTGCTTCAAATTCGAGCAAGAGGTTGATTATTGTCCCCCTTCCTCCAAAACATGCTTCATGGATAGCTGTTTGACCTTCGTGGTCCTGGGCATTGACTTTGGCTCCGTTCATTAACAGCAAACGGATGCAGCTCATCCCTACTCCCAGCAGTCGGCCTGCTTTGCTTGATGCAGTGCACACTGCCAGCTTCAGGGCCGTGTTCCCCGTGGAAGAGACCGCACAGTTAACATTTGCTCCACAGGCAATGAGCGTTTCCATCATCTCCCTATTTAGGATATCTGCAGCCATGTGAAGGGGTGTCATACTGGATTCATTAATAGCATTGATATGGGCACCATTTTGGGCCAAAATGGAGAGAACTGGATAGGTACCATAAGTTATGGCCAGGTGGAGTGGTGAATGATTGTTGCTGTTATCTACACGAGCATTAACTTGAGCTCCATGTTCACACAAGATGCGGAGACACATTATAGCATTGTTCTGAATGTCTGTCAGGATCCTTTGGATTCTGTTGCCTGGTTTTGTCCATGTGGTAGAAGTTATTGGCCAGTGCAGTAGCATCAGATGGAGAGTGGTGAGGCCTCTCGTGTCCCTAGAATAGGTATTGGTCACAAATTACACTGAATTCTCAGTGGGAGTGCTCTATGTGAAGAAGTAATGCCTAAAAAGGCAACATTTGTTTAAGGTACTACCTTTTGATTACTTTAAGGCATTGATTCAAAATGTGCATGGTTGTGTAATTTCATAGGCTTTTATTGGAAGCTGGCAAGATTCTAGGGAGGTGTATAGAAGCCTCACATAACTGTACATGGTGCAAAGGGTAGGAAAGAGTGCCCTGGGGAAGATGGGGTAAGTATATGTAGAAGGACTTTCAAAAGACTTGCCAAGCTGGAGAGAACAGGGTCTCAAATCCTTTCCCAGGATTTTTTGGGTATGTGGTAGTAGAATGCATTGTTGCATGGTAGGGCCCAGCTTCTTTGAGCAGCCTATTTCGACTTTGTTGCTCCAGCTAGGACTGTGGTACCTTAGAGGCTAGAGCTTAGTTATTTTCTTGCACAGTGCTGGGTTGAGTTAGTAGGCATTTAGTAAAATTGTGTGGACTTGAGTATGATCTGTTTTTAACCATAAAAGTGAGCCATAAAGGGCCAGATCTCCCCCATTTACTAGGTTCTTAGTGGTTCTCTGTCTGCCTGACATTTTCACTCTAGTGTGTAGATAAGGGTTGAATCTAAACACCTGGGGTCATTAAGTTAGTGAAGCCCTTTCATCTTCATTCCCTGCTCCAATCTAGGTAGAATGAGCATATTACAACTCAGCCCTCATCTCTTAGGATTGTTTCCAAAATTTCTTTGTCTTGGCAGAGAAAAGAGAATGTTTATTATAAAAATCTTGACTGTTTCCAGAAATTAGAAAATGATTTTAGTTCACATATGTTTATTTAGTGTGAGGCCTTATGCTAGGGATGTGATGAGACTAGTGGTCCTTACCTCTGTAGGGCTTATAGTGTAGAGTGGAAGACAAACATGTAACATAATCAAACAACTAAATATTGGAAGTGGGCAAAGTTCTAGAGAGGTGTGGAAGCCTCACATACTGTACGTGGTGTAAAGGGTAGGAAACGGTGCTCTGGGGAAAATGGGGTGAGTTTATGTAGAAGGAGTTTTAGAAAACTTGCAGAGCTGGGGTGGGATGCTCAAGGAGAGATTGAGAGCAAGACAGATCAGATCAGGTAGGTTCTTGTGGAGCAGGGCAAGGACTTGAGGCAAGAAGTTCTTTTATTTTGAGACAAGGTTTCACTCTGTCACCCAGGTTGAAGTGCAGTGGCATCATTATAGCTCACAGCAACTTTAAACTCCTGGGCTCTTTGTGCCTCAGCCTCCCAAGTAGCTGGGCCTCTAGACATGCACAGCTGTGCCAGGCTGGGGTTTTTTTTGGGGGGTGGGGGGAGCGAGTAGAGGCAGGGTCTTGCTATGTTGCCCAGGCTGATCTCTAACTCCTGGCTTTAAGCTCTTCTCCTACTTTGGCCTTCCAAAGTAGTGGAATTACAGATATGAGCCACCATGCCCATCCTATCATTTTTATGCTATGTAATTCTTTCATTCATTCAAGTAGTATTTATTGGGTACTTAACTAAGATTGGGGCTTTGGTTTAGGTGGTGGAGATACAGTGATGAGCAAGATAAACTCCTCTTTCACTAAGCTTACCTTCTAGTGTAGGGTAACAAGAAAATCCATTGTCTGTATTTTCTCATTTTTCATACCCAACTGAGGTTGTTAAACTTCTTGAAGGCCAAGACTTAATGGAGTTTCCACCACACCAGTGTTGAGTACTTAATACTCATTATGCGTTAATTTGGCTGACTGGCTTGTGTTGTTGCATTATTTCCAACATTTCAGGATATCTCATCTAATTAGTAAAGAAATTGGTTCATTCAAAAGATGATAGTTTGTCATCCATAACTCATGAAGAATGAACAAGTCCAGACATAACTGGAGAATGTTTTAAACTGAAAAAATCTAAATCAGGTATATCCTCATTTAGAAACGATTGCCTGCTGAGTTAACTTACCTTACTTCTGGGTCAGCACCATGTTCTAACAAACAAAGCAAACTTTGTGCCTTGCGGTATTCAGCAGCCAAATGAATGGGGATGATAGACTGTGTCTGCTTCAGGGGGAAAAGCAAAATATATTACAATCAGCCCTATATAGTTAAAAATAATATTTGTATTAGCTTGCCATTTCAAAGTAAGTTTATTTAGTATCTTACTGGTTCAATATTTTTCTTGTATATGCATTGGAATTTTCCTTTTCTATTGCCTGTGTTTTGATTACTAAAACTTAGTGAATTTTACATAACAAAGTCTATGTTTTACAGAAAGGCAAATTTACTGAGGAAATAGAAGTAACACCACTCAAAGCTTTGACAGTTTTTGAAAGTTGATTCCTTTGAAGATCCCGTAGTGTACAATTAATGGCAATTGCTATGAAGTCATTTAATCCTTAGCCCATGAGGTAATTGATAAATAGGTGTGATATTTTTTAAGGGTTTGCCAGAGTCACATTATCAGCAGTAAAACCTGCATCTTCATGGCATTTTAAAGATAATGCAACATATGTTCTGTCTATGATTAGCAGAGCTGTTTATGCCAGTTCTTAAAAATATATACAGTATATTATATTATAGTATATAGCAGGTGTCCTCAAACTACGGCCTGCAGGCCACATGCAGCCCACCTAGGACATTTCTAGCCCGCCGGGTGTTTTTGCCGCCGCTGCCTGTCCTGCTTAGCAGCCGACTCATCCCGGGGCCTGCAGTCTGGCTCTCTAGCAGTCTGAGGGACAGTGAACTGGCCCCCTGTTTAAAAAGTTTGAGGACCCCTAGTATAGTATAAGTAGTGGTTTTATATTATGACTACAAGATAAGGGGAGAGGGCAAGATAAAGGGGAGAGTCGCTTCCTTTTTGAAAAAAATGTTAATTATAAAGGCAATAAACATTGTATACACATTTAGAAAATGAAGACATATGTACTAAAAAGGGAGAAAATTCTGCCCTATAGACATAATCACCATGGGTATATTTGAGAAGATGACATTAATGTTCTTCCAACCAAATAGGTTCTAGTCTTTTCTTCAGTTTATGTGTGTTAAGTGGAAGACTTTGGCTGCAGACTTTGGGGAGTGCTGTTCTAAATGTAGAGTCAGCTGGAGATGTACTGTCAGTTGTGGGGCAGTGAGGAGTTCAGTGAATTTGTGAGCATTAGACCATGCTCCTTCCCATGCATCCTGTCTTTTTCTAAAAATGACTGACCAGAAAAGAGTATACCTGGTTCAGAAGTAATCTGTAGCTGATGGAGTTGGCCAGAATGGTCATGGGCTGGTTGACAGGGTGGTTTCTTAGGAGTGCTTTGATTGTAGTGCAGTCTTCTCTCATTATGGCCTCATAGAGTTTTGTGTGAAGTGCAACAGATGGGCCATCTTCCAGGAACTTGGCACTCTCAGTGGCCAGGTCTCTACTTTCTCTCTTGGTTATATTTCCCATGAGAAAAACTTAACAGTGACAACTTAAGAGTGTAGAGGAAAATGTTACAGAGTTGGTTGGTTTCAGTCTCTTTATGATGATTCCTTCAGTTCAGTTCTGGAACTGTTCTAGAATTGTTTAGAATTATATCTGTGAACACAGTTTTTATATTGGAGCCAGACTTACTTATTCAGACTTTTTTCCTTGATCATAGAGTGTCAAATGTCAGAACAGCTTTTAGCTTTTCCTCTCACAAAAACATAACCAAACTATCATCTTATACCTTTCTTTTTTTTTTTTTTTTTTCCATGACAGTCTCACTTTGCCATCCTGGGTAGAGTGCTGTGGTGTCATAGCTCACAGCAATTTCAAATTGTTGGGTTCAAGTTAAGTCTCCTAGGACTACAGGCACCCACCACAATACCCAGCTACTTTTAGAGACAGGGTCTTGCTTTTGCTCAGGCTGGTCTTGAACTTGTGAGTTCAAGCAATCCACGCTCCTCGGCCTCCCAGAGTTCTAGGATTACAGGCGTGAACCATCATGCCCGGCCTTATATCTTTATTTGTGTTTTCTTTTCCAATTCAACCATAGTTCAAACACTAACAAAACTAAAATGGCAATTTATATGTTAAAATAAGAAATTAAAATTATTACGTTTAAAGTAAGAAAGTAACTTTGAATCTAAGTATTTTTAAGTGTTTAATAGACTCTTCCCTCTCCCCATCATAGAGAGCTCTTCACTAGGATAGGAGTGGTGAGGGATATCTACTAGGGATATTTTGGGTCTGCAACAGTTGCTTCAGTAGAACCATTTAGGGTGACCTAGTCATTCCCAACCCTGGCTAATATATGAGTCATCTGGGAACTTTTTAAAAACACCAAAACTTTTGGGCAGCGCCTGTGGCTCAAAAGAGTAGGGCGCTGGCCCCACATGCTGGAGGTGGCAGGTTCAAACCCAGCCCTGGCCAAAAACTGCAAAAAAAAAAAAAAAACCCAAAAGTTTTTAAGTAAAAATATGAACATCTTCGCACTCTGGGCGGCCAAGTTGGGTAGAGTGCCTGAGCTCACATGTTGGAGATCATCCTGAGCAAGAGCAAGATGCTGTCTATAAAAAATAGCTGGGCATTGTGGCAGCCTCCCTATACTCGGGAGGCTGAGGCAAGAGAATCGCTTGAGCCCAAGAGTTTAAGGTTGCTGTGAGCTATGACACCAGGGCACTCTACTGAGGGCAACCAAGTGAGACTCTGTCTCAAAAACAAAAACAAACACACAAAAAAGAAATACCAACATCTTCGGCCAATAGTTTTTAAAAGCTTCTTAGGTAATGATGTATAGACAGGGTTGAGAAGCCCTCATATGGAGTATATGAAGCATGCTCTACATTAATAGTTCTCAAATTTGAAATAATCTTGGGACTTTTAACTGGGAACTAATGCTTACATCTACCTCTAGGGGTTCTGGTTTAGTTGATCTGGGGAATGGCTCAGGCATTCTTCCCAGTGATTCTAATGTATAACCAAATTTGAGAACTGTTGCTCAAATTTTTAACTTTTGAAGAGGCTGTGCTTGCTTCTGAGTTGGAAACTCTTAACATTCACAGTAGTTTTCACTATTTGTTTTAAGAAAGCCAACAAATTGACTTGTTCTGTTTGTTTATAGCCTAGAAATATTTTCCTTCATGGCCCTGATCAGCAAGTAAAAATAGGAGACTTTGGTTTGGCCTGCACAGACATTATACAAAAGAACACAGATTGGACCAACAGAAATGGGAAGAGTAAGTTTTTTGGTTTGTTTCATTAAAAAAAAGATTCAGTTGAACATGTCAATATTTAAAGAGAATCATAAAGATTTAATAGCAAAGGTAAGATAAAGACAAAGAGTGACCATTGTTTCCTTAGTAGCTATGATGCCCTGCTCATAGTGAATGTTCCTTAATGCTGTCAGTGTTAACACTGCAATGTTTAATATGTATATTTTGGAATTACAGGAATACCAACACATACTTCCAGAGTGGGTACTTGTCTATATGCTTCACCTGAACAGTTGGAAGGATCTGAGTATGATGCCAAGGTAGTAGTTGTTGCTTTTTGCCCTTTTATTCTGCACTTGTAAATAACAAACAGTACACTTAAATGCAAAAGTTCAATTGTGTGGATGTTTGGGAGTACTGTAGACTATCTATTGCATCAAACTGCCCTAAGAATAAGCCTC
>NW_003852537.1:3135632-3164738 GCF_000181295.1 Otolemur garnettii | reverse complement strand
GGCTGGGGATTAGAACCTGCCACCTTAGGTGTATGTGGCTGGCGCCTTAGCCACTTGAGCCACAGGTGCCGAGCCGAATCTGACTATATTTTAAAGGCAATGTACTATTTTTCAATCCATGGATGTCACAAATTATTTTTGAAATGATCTTTCCCTTTGAAATGTCTCCCTTCATCTCATGGAGCTAGAATTCAGGAAGGTTCTTTTTATTCTTCTGTTTTCAAGCTTAATTAAATAAGTCTGCCACTTGACTCTCTTGAAATAGAATGAAGATGGGTGGTGCCTGTGGTTTAGTGGTTATGGCCCCGGCCCCATGTACCAAGGGTGGCGGGTTTGAACCCGGCCCTGGCCAGATTGCAACAACAACAACAAAAATAGCTGGGTGTTGTGTCGGGCATCTGTAGTCCCAGCTACTTGGGAGGCTGAGGCAAGAGAATCACCTAAGCCCAGGAGATGGAGGTTGCTGTGAGCTATGATGTCATAGCACTCTATTGAGGGCAATAAGGTGAGACTCTGTCTCTATTAAAAAAAAAAAAAGAAATAGAATGAAGATACTGTGAAGTTTTAACCCTCACTCTTCCTTGAAGAATTGCTAAAGTAAATCCGTTCTTCAAAATGACAACAGAAATAAATTTTCCCTCTTGATGAACAATTTAGCTTTTTAGCAATTAGGAAAGAACTTTCAGAAAAAAAATGGCTGCCCTTAAAATCCTATCTAGTTAAGACCTTCCTAGAAAAACTATTTTTAGGAAAAATAGCACAGATTTTATATAGTTTGTTAAATGTTAACGAGAATGCTTAATTCATTGCAAGTGGAGGCAGAGGTCAAGTGAGATTAAAGTATGATCCAGGATACTCTGTAGTTTTCCTATAGCTAGCCCTAGCCAGAGTGAGCTCACATTTTTGGGGGTCAGGCCTAATGGCCAACAGGTAGCGAAGACAGTTGGATTGTCTGACTGCTGTGAGTGGTGGAGATTATCCCTGCCTTTCACTTGATGGTCAAGCCCATGGCTGCTTCTATTGGTGTTAAAAAGACAGGGCTGCGAAGGTCTCATTCACCTTCTGCTCGGGGGGGACACCTGTCTCTGAAGGATGAACCATCCTGCTCTGTTGCCTGCATTGCAGATCACTTGTACATCCTCATTCTTAGAAGTCTTCTGTCTGAGATGATGGTACATTGCAATGGAAATATTCCAGTTCGGCGCCTGTGGCTCAAGTGGCTAAGGCGCCAGCCACATACACCTAAGGTGGCGGGTTCGAATCCAGCCCGGGTGTGCCAAACAACAATGATGGCTGCAACCAAAAAAAGTAGCCAGGTGTTGTGGCAGGTGCCTGTGGTCCCAGCTACTTGGGAGGTAGAGGCAGGAGACTCGCTTGAGCCCAGGAGTTAGAGGTTGCTGTGAGCTGTGAGGCCATGGGCACTCTACCCAGGGGGACAGCTTGAGGCTCTGTCTCAAAAAAAAAAAAAGAAAAAGAAATGTTATTCCAACTTTACTAGTGAATTCCCCTTATTGTTCTTTTTCCAGTCAGATATGTATAGCCTGGGTGTGATCCTGCTGGAGCTCTTTCAGCCATTTGGAACAGAAATGGAGCGAGCAGAAGTTTTAACAGGCTTAAGAACTGGTCAGATACCTGAATCCCTCAGTAAAAGGTGTCCAATACAAGCCAAGTATATCCAGCACTTAACTAGAAGGAACTCATTCCAGAGACCATCTGCTATTCAGCTACTGCAAAGTGAACTTTTTCAAAATTCTGGAAATGTATGTACATTTTTTTTTTCTTGGCCCTAGGTGGTTTTTATTTCCTCTCTTGGGGAAGGAGAGGGAGGGGAGCTTCCCCAGCCTCAACATAAGGAATGGATGAGTGTACCCCCAGGGAAGAGGGCTGGAGGAGCCCAAGATCTACCAGAAGGGCTTTGTTCTTGTCTACCTGCAGGGTGTACTCATGGGATCCACTCCCCTTGGGGTGGCAGCTCCTGCATCAGCAGAGACGCAGGAGGTTATCTGCTGGTGTTCACAATGAAGAGAAGGAAGGTGCCCTGAGAAAGGGGGCAGAGGGCTAGAGTAACTGACCCTATACCACATACTTGCTCCATATAATTAACTTCAGATAGCCGAGTCCTTCAGCATTCCTCCCCTTCTCCCTTCTCCCTCTATCCTCTCCCCTCCTTTCTTTCTTTTTTTGAGACAGAGTCTTACTCTGCCACCCTGGGTAGAGTGCTATGGTGTCATAGCTCACAGCAACCTCAAACTCTTGAGCTCAAGTAATCCTCTTGCCTCAGCCTCTTGAGTTGCTGGTACTACAGGCACCTGCCACAATACCTGGCTAGTTTTTCTATTTTCAAGACCATGGAGACATGGTCTTGGTCTTGAACTCCTGAGGTCAACAAGTCCACCTGCCTTGGCCTCCCACACGTGCTAGGATTATAGGCGTGAGCCACCATGCCTGTTTGTATAACTTTCATAAAGCCTGGCAGGTATGACTCATCTCCTGAGAAGGGCCAGGGGGACCCATAGGCAATGATCCATCCTGTGGCTGGTCCTTGAAATTCTTTCTCAAACTGTGACTCTTTATCACCTCCCCACTTATCTTCTGGGCTGGCCATGCTGGCTTCTGTAGGGGGCTCATCCCTGGAAGGGCTGGTGACCTCAGGTGTGGTTGACAGGTCCCTCAGGGGTGTTTTGGTCACAGGTGAGTTCCGACACTCCTTCAGGAATTTCTAGTTATAGATGATCCTGGTACCTCCCAAAGTGGTGCTGCAGAGTGTACTGCCAGGGGTGATGCTCTAGTCCCTGGGCTGTAGCTGCATGCTATCATTGAGACCACCAGGTGAATAGCATCGATGGCCTGGCTTGGGTCTGGCTACAGCTGCTACCCACAGATATGGTATCTGTAAATTTTTTTTTAATGCTGGGGAAAATAGGAAGCTTACAATACAATTTGTTTAAATTGTGATTCCTGTTTCACAGAGAATAGTTGAATTTAGGCTAAGATTTATTGAAACTAAATATTTAAACCCATTCTCAGAGTTCCCTAATAGTGTATCAAGGACTAAGTTTAGTACCTATATACACACATCTATATTCATAGTCCATGTAAGGAAATGGATTCAAGCCAGCTCTCTACTCTAATAATTAGGAACTTCACTTTCTAGTCTCATCTTGCTAACTCAGTGAAAAGGTTTTTATTATTCTTTTCCAAGTATGGTGTATAAACTTTTTATAAATTTCATAGAAGTTACCAACTTGTGAAGAGCAGTAATTCTAAGAGGGAGTTGGAACAGTGATGACAGAGACAGCTTTAGTCAATCTAAGAGCTCTTAGCTGTGTGTTTGTAGGTTTTGATTCTATGATGTGGCATTGCCCAGGGCAGCCATTCCCATCCTCCTTCCTGTCATGTTGTTATAGTGCCAGGTACAGTCTCTAATCTGCATATACTTAGGTGATTCATCCATTCTATTTCCTCTAGGAACTTTTTAGGATTTAATAAAAGCTTTATTCAAAGATACATTCACAGCCAGGCGCAGTGGCTCACACCTCTATAATCCTAGCAGTCTGAGAGACTGAGGCAGGTGGATTGCTTGAGCTCAGGAATTTGAGATCAGCAAGAGACAAGACCCCTTGTCTAAAAATAGTCTAGGCATTGTGGTGGGTGTACTCCAGCGACTTGAGAGGCTGAGGCAAGAGGATTGCTTGAGCCCAAGAGTTTGAGGTTGCCACAAGCCATGATATCACGGCACTCTACCAGAGGCAACAAAGTGAGACTGTGTCTCAAAGAAAAAAAAAAAAAAGATATGTTAACAGATTTTCCCTTGCTCTAGCTGCATCAGCATTACCTGTGAGTTGCACCCCTGACATACTGAGTCAAAATCTGAGTTTTAACTAAATCCTCAGGTGATTTACATCTAGTGTTGGAACAGCATTGCTTAAATGCAGTAGTTTGCAAAAGTGTAGTCTCTAGAACAGCTGTCCTCAAACTACAGCCCGTGGGCCACATGCAGCCTGCCTAGGACATTTATCCGGCCCGCCAGGTGTTTTTGCCGCTGCTGGCTGGCCTGTTTAGCAGCCGACTTGTCCCGGGGCCCACAGTCTGGCCCTCCAGTGGTCCTAGGGACAGTGAACTGTCCCCCTGTTTAAAAAGTTTGAGGACCCCTGCTCTAGAACTTGATAGAATTCTCAGGCCTTCTGGTCCCCCATCCTACTAAAAAGAGTTTTGGGAGAAGATGCAGCAGCCTGTACTTCAACAAACCTTTGAAGTGATTCTAGTTGGAAACAACTTGTAGTGACTGTTTAAAAAAATCAACTGACTTATTTTCTATTTAAGGCTTAATTATTAAGTGAAATAGTGAATTTTATTAGCTTAAATGCAAACAGGTAGGTGTAGTACTATTTTCTTTTAGAAAGTGCTTAAAATAACAGATGTGGTTCTTAAAACCAAGCATGAGCATTGTTTTTATGTATGGGGGAGATTTTCTAACACTCAGTTAAGATTAATATTAGAGACCATAGTTACTTGTCTATGGTAAGGATTTCTATAAAATTGTTTTTCATAAAAAAAATGTAAAATTATTATTTTTTTTTGAGCAGAGTCTCACTTTGTCACCCTCCATAGAGTGCCATGGCATCACAGCTTACAACAACCTCAAACTCTTTCGCTTAAGCGATTCTCTTGCCTCAGCCTCCTAAGTAGCTGGAACTACAGGCACCTGCCACAATGCCTAGCTATTTTTTTGTTGTAATTGTCATTGTTTGGCAAGCCCAGGCTGGGTTCAAACCTGCCAGCTCTGGTGTATGTGGCTGTTGCCCTAGCTGCTGAGCTATAGGCACTGAGCCAAAAAATTATAAAATTATTTTTTATAAAAAAAGTAACCTATACAGACAAGGACTTGTATATACAGGCACTCCTTGCTTTACATCAGCGGTTCTCAACGTGTGGGTCGCAACCCACAGGAACCGTATTAAAGGGCTGCAGCATTAGGAAGATTGAGAACCACTGCTTTACATGGTAGCATAGGACTGTTAAAAATTGACCTACCAAAGATAGGCTGGCTTGGTGGCATAGTCTGTGCTGGAAGGGTGAGTCAGAATGATTGCTTGAGCCAAGGAATTTGAGGCTCCAGGGAGCTATGATCATACCTCTGCACTCCATCTTAATGATATAAGAGTTAGACCCCCATCTTAAAAAATAAGATAGATACAAATAAAAAATGACATAGCAAAGCTCAAGTCATGCAAAGTTAATTGAGAAGTTATGATAGCTCTGTGACTTAAAATTTGTCAGAACATTAAACTCTTGGGTGGTGCCTGTGGCTCAAGGAATAGGGTGCTGGCCCCATATACTAGAAGTGGTGGGTTCAAACACAGCCTCAGCCAAAAACTGCAACAACAACAAAAATAAATAAATAAATCTACTTCTTAAAAAAAAAAATGAACATTAAACTTTTACTGTTAAAAATGTATGCAGAGATTTTAAAAAATCATAGAACTAATGTTGATGAAACTAATGTTGTAACTTAAAATATTAAAGAAATATTAAAAAGTCGTGTCTCAGGCTTGGCACCTATAGCTCAGTGGCTAGGGCACCAGCCACATACATCAGAGCTGGTGGGTTTGAACCCAGCCTGGGCCTGCCAAACAGCAATGACAACTACAACCAAAAAATGGCTGGGCATTGTGGCAGGCACCTGTAGTCTCAGCTACTTGGGAGGCTGAGGCAAGAGAATTGATTGAGCCCAAGAGTTTTGAGTTAGTGAGACTCTGCCCCCCCCCCCAAAAAAAGGTCATGTCTCAACGTTTTGAACCAGAGGTCCTCAAACTTTTTAAACAGGGCGCCAGTTCACTGTCCCTCAGACTGTTGGAGGGCTGAACTGCAGGGCCTGGGACGAGTTGGCTGCTAAGCAGGACAGGCAGCTGCAGCAAAAACACCCAGCAGGCTGGATAAATGTCCTAGGCGGGCTGCATGTGGCCTGCAGGCCATAGTTTGAGGACGCCTGGTTTGACCAGTGACTGCCTTTATCTCATATGTCAGAGTATGCATCTTTTCTTGCCCTGGCAAAATGTCATACTCCTTAAGTTTGGATCAGCTTCTGACATTTTATCCTTTTTACTTTCAGTGTTATGAAATATCTCAGTTTTCTTTTTGAGAAAGTCTTACCCTGTGTCACCCTTGGTAGAGTGCCATGGTGTCACAGCTCACCACAACCTCAAACTCTTGGGCTCAGGCTATCCCCTTACCTCAGCCTCCTAAGTAGCTGGGACTATAGGCGTATACCACCACACCTGGCTAGTTTTTCTTTTTTAATAGAGATGGTGTCTCGCTTTTGATCAGGCTGGTCTCAAACTCCTGCCTGGGTCTTCTTGAGTGCTGGGATTATAGGTGTGAACCATCATGCCTGGCCTGAGTTCTTTTAATGTGGTTTTTCGAGGGTGTCACATTCTCTGGGGGCATCTTTATCCCTTTGTGTTGAGAAGCTGCTTTTAGTTGGTGCCTGTGGCTGCAGCAGGAGAATGTCGACCCTTTATAGTGTCAACATTCCTATTCCAGCCTGCTCTTCTAGATGATGCAGCAACACAACTACACACTTTATTGTGAATGAACAGTATTACGACGACCACTCTCCAACAGACCTTGAAAGTGATTCATCCCTGTTCATGATATACAGGTTATTTACATAGTGTTTGAGGGGAACCGAAGAGTTACAGTTAATACTCTGTGGTCTCTGACACTTCTGAACCATGCCATTGGGTGACTAATATTATTTAACTCAACTGTAATGATAAACTCACATGCCTATATATTTTAAAGGAAAGTAGTCATTTTAATGGAGCTTAAAATTTTCTTTTTACAGGTTAATCTCACCCTACAGATGAAGATAATAGAACAAGAAAAAGAAATTGAAGAACTAAAAAAGCAGTTAAAACTCCTTTCTCAGGACAAAGGGCTGAAGGATAGCATGAAAGATGGAGGTGTACCAGTCTAGCCTTAAAAAATAGTTAACTGGAATGTACATTTTCAACCTTTATTAGGGTATAGATGGTCTGGCTCTTAGTTATATTTAATAAGGCTATATAAGACTTATTAAAGATGGTTTTTCCTTAGATAGCTTTTTCATGACCCAGCATCTTGAACTTAAGACTGCTCTGAATTAAACCTAGTGTTCCTTCCCTCTTCTGTTATTGATTATCCTACTTAAGTATACACCCAGTCTCTGAAACTTAAAGATACCCTCAATTCTTTCTCCTTTAAACTACCTATTGACCCTGTAATCCCTCTTTAGAAGGTTCTACTGCAGAATGGTGTGTGCCCCATCCTCACTGCCTAAGCGCAGGCCTGCACACTGACTAGACTGTTCAGTGTGGACAGCACCAGTCTTCCCAGCCCCCTCACACTGTTGTGGAGGTTGAGGTTGATTACCAGTTCATTTCTGGGCTCAAAACCTTTTGCTTGCTCTTTGCTGCCTGTAAGATAAAGCTCAATGCCTCAGCCCAGTGTACAACCTCCACTCTTTTTGTCTGTTCACCCCTTCAACTCAGCATCATTCCAAAGCTATGTGCCTAACAAAGCTTTGTACATTTTGCCCCTAAATGAGCTCAGCACACAGATACTATCTTTCTTGCCTTTGCCCTCTTCCCATGGTCCTTTCTTTTATTACAGCACTAAACCCCTCAATCTGTATATCCCTTAAAGGCAACAACCTGATATATTCATTTTTGAATCCCAGAAAGTACCTCCCATAGTTGGCAGTTGTCATGGTAAGTTGGACGTGATTTTTGGTGAATTTTAAATGAAATGAAAACCGCAAATTACATGATGCTTTTATTGATACTTGACAATTGGCCTAAATAAAAAGACTTTGATTCTAATACAAGTCTCTTTACTGACAACAGGCATGAAAGAGCACCATTTTAAAAATCTAAACCATTAAAAAACTATTACTAAAATTCACTTTTAAGGAACTTTAGGGCAGTGTTAAAAGGAGCCAGGTTTTCACAAGACCGCATCCACCTCTGCACGTTGGCTGGCACTGTCGCACTGCAGCTTCCAGTCTGCTGAAGCACAGACCAAAGCACGACATCTGCCACAGTGAGTTCATTCCCAGCTAGCCAAGGGCTCTTCCCAAGAGCAGAGTTCATGGAACGAAAAACAGCAGCTTTTTCTTTACTGCTTCCCTCTTTTAACTGAAAAATAGCAATGTCTACCCAGCTATCTATTAGGGTCGAATTTATAGCATTATGCTTTTGGCCAAACAGAGAGAACAAGAAACGTGCAATGTTCCCTTCTCCTTCAATGGGGCACATCGTCTGGACACTGAATTTCATCTGTGTCTTCGGCACTGTAAAGAAAACACACCATGTAGCATCAACAGTAGCCCTGAAGGAATTATTTATACAACATGGAAAGGGAAAGTCACTAAAAATTGTGAACTGATAATAGGGGAAAGTGTATTTTGAAGAAGAATGTCATGTCATATTTATAGTCTGTCTCCAAAAGATTTAATATTCAAAAGGGTTTAAATGCAAACTGTATGTTAAAAAGTAACCAAGTAACCATTCCTGGTATTTATGACAATTTTCAAGCTAGAAGGGATGGCAAACCATCTACTCCAACTCCTGTTGCTCAAGGAACTGGAAGGACTGGAAACAATGTGTCTGGCCTATCTTGACATTTTTTAAGCTAAAACTCAAAATTAGAAAACCACCCTTTGCTGGCATATTCTCCAGCTTCAGATCCTTCACCTTCCTCTTGCTTTGTGTTATCATATAATGACTTTAGTTTTTCTCAAGTCATGTTAGAACCTCTAGGTATTCCCTTCCTTCCTTCCCTTCCCCACCCTCCCTCCTTCTCTCTCTTCATTTTATTTATTTTTTTTTGAGACAGAGCTGGAAGCTATTGTGCTCTGGATAGAATGACATGGCATCACAGCTCACAGCAACCTCTACCTCCTGGGCTCAAGCAATTCTCCTGCCTCTGCCTCCCAAGTAGCTGGGACTATAGGCGCCTGCCACAATGCCTGGCTATTTTTTGGTACAGCTGTCATTGTTGTTTGGCAGGCCCAGACTGGATTGGAACCCGCCAGTTCAGGTGTATGTGGCTGGGACCTTAGCTGCTTGAGCTACAGGCGCCAAGCCTCACTCTTTATTTTTTGAGACAGAGTCACACTTTGTTGCCCTTGGTGGAGTGTCATGGCTGGCGTCATAGCTCACAGCAACCTCAAAGTCTTGGGTTCAAACAATTCTCTTGCCTCAGCCTCCCAGGTAGCTGGGACTACAGGTGCCTGCCACAACGCCTGGCTATTTTTAGAGACGAGGTCTCACTCTGGCTCAGGCTGGTCTGAACCTGTAAGTGCAGGCAATCTGCCCACCTCGGTCTCCCAGAGTGCTAGAACTATTGGTGTGAGCCACCTCGCCCAGCCTAGGTATGCCTTATATCAATCCTGCATCCATGAAACTCTGTTCAATATAAAATAGTATTTCACACTAAGTGCAAGATTTTTGTGCTCATCAAGACTTTTTTTAAAATTAACAATGGTCTTTACACTGGATTCATTATCTTCAAATGGGGGGCAAGCACAGATACAAACCCTAATCTTTGGTACATAGCAAGCAATTCAACTTTTTCTTGTAATATGATTTTGCTTCTTGGGAACGTTTCCAGCATCACTAGTGGCACTTAGTATGTGTCTCATGATGTTACCCAAGGTTTACAGTATTGTACTAAACATGATGAAAAATACTCAAGGACCTCAAGAGATCACTTTTTACTGCAATATGCAGTTTACCAGAATGGATGAACTGCTCATGCAGAGATGAGCATCCCACCGTAAGCAGATACTTGCAATACTTGAACTCAACCACAACGGCAACCAGAGGCACTATTATAGTAGTACAGTATGTCTATAGTTTTATGGAGTTAGGACTTGACACTGTATTTTTACATTTGTTTGAATTTCTTCTGACTAAAGATGGTACATGTATGGTAACTAAGTTTTTAATACATTAACTTATATGTGTGTATATTTTATGGAAGGAAATGACAGAGTAGTATCTACATATATTTTATGTATTTATGACATAACTTCTTTTTTTTTTTTTTTTGATGGAGCCTCAAGCTATCCCCCTGGGTAGAGTGCCATGGCATCATGCTCACAGCAACCTCCAACTCCTGGGCTCAAGCGAGTCTCCTGCCTCAGCCTCCCAATAGCTGGGACTACAGGCGCCCGCCACAGTGCCTGGCCATTTTTTGGTTGCAGCCATTATTGTTGTTTGGCAGGCCCGGGCTGGGGATTCGAACCCGCCACCTTAGGTGTATGTGGCTGGCGCCTTAGCCGCTTGAGCCACAGGCGCCAAGCCGACATAACTTCTTAATTTTTTGGTATTCCTAGGCTATGCAGTTTTCAAATTGTTGCAAATCTCCAAAAGTTTTTCCAATATATTTATTTTTTAAAATCTGCATAAAAGTGAACCTATGCAGTTCAAACCTATGTTGTTCAAGGGTCAACTGCTTATAAGTTGAACTCATTTCTCTCTACTTACCATTCTTCCAAATGAGAGTAAAACCCAGCTGATATTCATGACGGGGCTGTTTTTTAGTCTGTTCTCCAAAGCACTTGAGAAGGTTTTCAGGCACGTTCTTGACTGATGAATGTGTATGCACAGTGGACAGGACCCTATAGTGGTCACACAGAAGCCTGTGCAGCACAAGCAGGGAAAGTGGAGGGGAGGCCGGGTTTGCATTGATCACGATATCTTTCAGTGCCCCATAACCCTGGGGGAAAGACCAAAACAAAGTAGCATAAAGAATCTCAGTGTACATCACTGTACCAGGTGTTATTCTAAGAACTTAATAACTAGGGTTATTTTATTGGCTCACCCGTTCCCATGAAGAAGGGAGGGTTATGATCTCCATTTCACAGCTGGGAAAACAAGTCCTGGGAAACAAAGTAACTTATCCAAGGTCATTTCGCTCAGTAAGAAACGTAAATGGGATGTGAGTGGACTTTGCCCCCACTACACTTTTGGCCCCTACAAATAAGTTGATTTTACTGTCACATTAATAAAACAACATATCAGCAATGACACTTCTATTTGTCCCTTTTACCTCTGAGATAAAACCATATTTAAAAAAAATCACACATGCAATTATTCCAGTTACTCTTTTTAACACCTGACTACCTGACAGGATATAGTTTCTACCTTAATTTGAGTGCTGGAGAAATTAGTTAACACCTTGTGTTTTAGAATCTTAAGTGCCCAAATTGATAGGCTTTTTAGATGAAGATTTTCTTATTTCTATACTTTGACTTTTTTTTTTTTGAGACAGAGTCTCACTTGGTCACCCTTGGTAGAATGCTGTGGTGTCATAGCTCAAAGCAACCTCCAACTCTTGGACTTAAGCAATTCTCTTGCCTCAGCTTCCCAAGTAGCTGGGACTACAGGCCCCCACCACAACCCCTAGCTATTTTTAGAGACAGGGTCTTGCTCTTGCTGAGAGGCTCTGGAACCTCTGAACTCAGGGCAATCCATCTGCCTCAGCATCCTGGAGTGCAAGGATTACAGGGGTAAGCCACTACGGCCCTATATTTTTTGACTCTAATAAATGCAATTTATGTAAACAATAGCAGCCAAATTCCTTGGCTTCCTGTATATAGCCAGCCACTCCAGACTCATGTCCTATACACATTAAGCTCTGCTGAGTGCTTTGCAGTTTCCTGGACATACTGTGTTACTTTATACTCTGTGCCTTCAGAGGCATCAATTTTCAGATTGAGCACTGTGTTCTGAGAAGCCTTCCCAGCACCCTAAGAAATCCCCATCACTATGTGCTCACCAACCTACCCACTAGATCAGGGGTCCTCAAACTTTTTAAACAGGGGGCCAGTTCACTGTCCCTCAGACCACTGGAGGGCCGGACTGCAGACCTTGGGACGAGTCGGCTGCTAAGCAGGACAGGCAGCAGCGGTAAAAACACTTGGCGGGCCGGATAAATGTCCTAGGCAGGCTGCATGTGGCCCACAGGCCATAGTCTGAGGACACCTGCACTGGACTCTAGCTCTCTGGGGACCTGGTTGGTTTTCATCTGAGTCCTCAGTGCATACAACAGAACCAAATGAATGGATGAGCAGGAGAAGGAATATACAAAGACAGGGGTACTGAGGTTACCAAAAAGGGAGGCTGGGTGAGATACTGCAGTGTTGTTGCTTTTTAGGTCTTTAGGAATTCCATATCCTTTTTTTTTTTTTTTTTTTTTTTGAGACACAGTCTCACTATATTGCCCTTGGTAGAGTGCCGTTATGTCACAGCTCACAGCAACTTCAAACTCTTAGAATCAAGTGATTCTCCTGCCTCAGTCTCCCAAGTAGCTGGGACTACCGGCTATTTTTTTGTTGTAGTTGTCATTGTTGCTTAAATGACCCAAGCTGGGTTTAAACCCACCAACTTCAGTGTATGTGGCTGGCGCTGTAACCACTGTGCTACAGGTGCTGAGCCTCCCTGTCAATTCTTGAGGAGGATGTTAGAGATTCTTCTTTTTTTTATTTTTAGACAGAGGGACTTTTTCACTCTTGGTAGAGTACCATGGTGTCATAGCTCACAGCAACCTCAAACTCTTTGGCTTAAGTGATTCTCTTGCTTCAGCCTACTGCATAGCTGGGACCGGCTATTTTTTAGAAATGAGGTCTCGCTCTGGCTCAGGCTGGTCTCGAACCTGTGAGCTCAAGCAATTCACCCGCCTCAGCCTCCCAGAGTCCTAGGATTACAGGCGTGAGTGGTATTAGAGATTCTTGAGACAAATCCTTTTGAACTCTCAGATACCACTCTGTAAGAAATAAGACATTTCTTTTTTATATACCACTTGTCCCCTAAATTAGCTGAACCCTAAATTTCAATCATGAAAACTGCTGATGCAATTTTTAATACAGCTGAGTAAGCAAAATGCATTTGAAGTATGAGACTGTGACCAACTGTAGCAATATATTTCACACTTCAGTGCTTGGGCAGCCAAGGTTCTCAAAGTTGGGCTAATCTTAAAAAAGAGTCAGGGTTGCCTCTGCTGAACAGTCTGAGAAGCACTGAGCAAACAAGCTGAGATCAGTTCCTCCAGACTCAGAGGTTGCTGGAACCATGCCCAGAATGGCAGAGGCTGTGACTTTTCTTGACTCCCTCTCTGCCTGCATATCCTCCCTGTTCTCCACTTGGTCTGAGAAGTCAAAAGGAGCTTTAGACTTAGAGCTTATTTTGGCTTTACTCACACCTCATGAATCTGTTCTGTGCAAAAGCACAGTCATTTAGTGGAGAAAAAGTATGCTCTTCGCTCTACCTTTGAAAGCCAGAAAGGGAATGCTTTAATCACAATTTTTAGCACATTTATTTTACACTACCAAGAACCCAACACACTAACATTTCTCAGCTTTCAAAACAAACTTACCTTTCCCAACACTAAATTCAAGTCCAGTGCATTGGTTGCTAAAGCAGTGGGCTCATCGGCTTGGATTATGTTGGTTACATCCAAGTCTGCATCTGGTGTTTGAATCATCTTGGAAAGACCATCAACTGCAGCTTTCAACTCATATAAACGTTTTAAAATATCATCTTGGCGAGACTCTAGAGCTTGCAGAGATGGGTCAGACTCCTCCTAAACAAACCAACACCCAAGTGTTCATTTTCTCTTACATCAAAATAGTCTGTTTAAATTTGATCACCTGGCTTACTTTGCTCTATGCACTCACCAAACCCCCCATCCTTTAAAAGCTACTAAAATGAAGGAGCAGAATCACTTCATTTTCCCCATAATCCAGTATGACTCTGAAAATTGATCCACAAATGCTTGAAAACAAACAAAAAACATGAATGAAAGCCACCTTGAAACTGTATGATTCCCATTTCAGGTAATTTAAGAGCAGGAAAAGGTAGAAAATGAACATAAATTATACTTTATTATTAATAAACTAATTCAAACACTTTGCTTAAACATGTAGTGAAGATGGGGAGGATGGGATGTAACTCAGTATTTTATACAACTAGAAGGGAAAATGGAGCACAGACAAGGTTAAAAACAAAGTTTCCTTTGGTATGGAAGCCTGCTCATGGGGCCAAAAGATCAATTCTCCAAGTCATTTTCAAGGAAGTACTAAATCTCAGATCTTAGCAACATCTAGAACTTTTTCACTGCTGAAGTGCGTAATTTCATGAATGGGGAACATTTACATTGTTTATTTACTGAATCTGTTCATCCTTGTCACCTAGCATAGTATCTGGTACATACTGAAGAACCAATAGCATTTGTGGATTAAAGAAAATCTCCAAACTCCATATACTTTAAAAAGTAGTAACAAGGGGCGGTGCCTGTGGCTCAGTGGGTATGGCGCTGGCCTCATATACCAAGGGTGGCAGGTTCAAACCTGGCCCCGGCCAAACTGCAACAAAAAATAGCCGGGCATTGTGGCGGGCGCCTGTAGTCCCAGCTACTCGGGAGGTGGAGGCAAGAGAATCGCCTAAGCCCAGGAGTTGGAGGTTGCTGTGAGCTGTGATGCCACTGAACTCTCCCTAGGGCAATAAAGTGAGACTCCCCATGGCACTCTACTCAGGGCAATAAAGTGAGACTCTGTCTCTAAAAAGGAAAAAAAAGCAATGCAAGTCTAAAACAGCAACTTGAAGTAAAAAAAAAAAATTAACAAGAAACTTCTCAATAAATTCACATTGTATAATAACAGAACAGACAATCATTTTGGGCTGAGAGAACAAAGACTACAGTAAGTATGTGGAAAATGCTTAGGACAGAATAGGCTGTGCCCTTGAGTTTACTGTAAGTGTGCACCCATCATACAATGGGAGTAGAGAATAAGTCCTTGCTCTCCTTTGTGTGCAGGCAAGCTCAATGTTCCTAGAACACCAGTTTCTTCACTATTCACTCATTACACCTTCCTCGTGTGCATATCCAACTGTTTGTCAATTTTACCTCCTAAATATTTTTGGAATCCACTGGATTAATAATAAAGTACAATTTGTGTTCATTTCTAAGCAAGCCTGCACTGTCATTGATTAAGGCCAAGCCAGCATTTTTCACCTGGCCTATTTTCTAACTGGTCACCTTGCACTCATGCATTCTGGTCAACCCCCTCCAAATCTATCCCATAAGATGGCAGCTGCAGAGATTTTAAAAAACAAACTCAAATCTGTCACCACTATCCTCCCTTGCTAACCTCTTAGGCTCTTAAATAAAAAGTTAAATCCTCAATGTGGCTTAATAAATATTTTGTATGATTTGGGCCTTGGTTGCCTCACCTCACACAATTCCTTTTTTGCTATGCACTCCAGCCACACTGTCCTGTGAGTTCCTAAAAAGACTACACTCCCACCTATCACAGGAGTTTTACATGTGTTATTTCCTCTATCTGCAACATTCTTCCCTCTTCATTTGTCTGGTTAACTTTTATTTACTCCTCTTCTGTGTCTGCTGCTCTTAAGAACTGTAAGTTCACTGGCTTCTGGGTGGAACAAGGAAGAATAGAGTTTAGAATGCCAATGATATAATTAGGTGCCAACAGGAAATAAGCCTGAAGCCCATGATGCATGACAGGCAGAGATACCACCTGTGTAACATTCTGTTAGTCAGTGATAGTCCTTCTGAGTAATGTTTCTAATCTATTTTAATCAACCTGTACACTATGTGTGCACAATCTTGCTCATTTTCTACCAATGGCAGTATGGTATCTGCCCCACTAAGGCCAGAAAAGCACCTACTGGATTTAAAACTCAGTCAGTACTAAAGAATGTCTTAAGTACTGCACCCACAACATGGCCTCTGATTTATGAGTGCAGCTGAGTGAGCTGAGTAACACTAAAATGCACAAGATCTGCTCTACCTATTAGTACCTTCTGATTTTCCTTGCTGAGACTAGATTATGATTTGGTATATTGTGTTTAATTTATGTATATTTAGATATAGCTTATTCTTTTGGTTTTTCTCATTTACCCCAGAAATGCCAGATTTCTAATTCTGGTAGAACTTCCACCTCCCTTCACTAACCACCTCAAGTTGACCTAATTTTCATAAACTGGACATAGCACCACATGTACATATCAGTGAAGTAGGCCTAGTTCATGTTGACCACCGCTACATGTTGACCAATTTGTTACAGCTCTTGGGTGGTCAACTTACAGAGGATCTACTCTACTTGTCTATCCGAATTATATTCTGCTAGAGAAATTGCTAGAGTGGGATTGTGTCTTTTCTGAATTAGCAGTTCACAGATAAAAACTCAAGGGAAGTGAGGCAACATATTTAAAAATAAGCAAACCAAAACTCCCCAAACTAGGTCTTAAAAGAGAAGTGACATTCTCCATTCTGGGTTTTCTTTTTGGTTTCTAGGGACTGGGCAGTTGAAGAGGTACTGGGCCAAGATTCCATGATAGTCTGCAGTTGGCCCACTGAACCACATCTGCTATTTTTTTTTTGGAGACAGAGTTTTACTTATTAACCCCTCGGTAGAGTGCTGTGGCGTCACACAGCTCACAGCAACCTTACCACCTGGGCTTAGGCGATTCTCTTGCCTCAGCCTCCCGAGTAGCTGGGACTACAGGCGTCCACTACAATGCCAGGCTATTTTTTGTTGCAGTTTGGCTGGGGCTGGGTTTGAACCCACCACCCTAGGTATATGGGGCTGGCGCCTTACCCACTGAGCCACAGGAGCTGCCCCACATGTGCTATTTTTTGTCTTAGCTCTGTAGTGGGATAACATTTGGTTTCAAACTAACCTTCCTCCCTCCCTTCCAATATAGGCAAAAAACCTAATGGCTCAATAGACAAATTGAAGGATAACAGACAGGGGGAAAATGGATCACAAAAGTTATCTATTCACCAATTTTCTGACAGAATGGACATACCTTTCTACTGCTGGAAACCTAACATGTTTATTTGCAATTGATAAAAAAAGTGAAAGACTTGAGCAGATAAAGTCACAAAAGAGCAATCAAAAGCTAGTAAACATGAAAAGGTCTTCAACTTAACTAAAACCACCCACCCATCAGGGAACGGTACAAGCATCAGGAATTCTCATACACGGAAGGTGAGAGCAGAAACCAGTATAACCATTTTGGAAAATAATATTTAGTAAGTGGAAGATAGACCTGCCCAAGCCATCAATCCCATTTCTTAGTGTATACTCGCTCTATACGTGTATACGCACTATACTCGCTCTAGTATAAAATTCATTGCAGAAGTATTCATAACAGCAGAAAAGAGAAAACAATCCGGTGTCCATGGGCAGTCGGATGGCTAAGTAATCGTGGTAGAGTCTTGCAACGGAGCACTACACTACCGAGAAGATGAAAACTCTGTTGTTACCAGCAACAAAATACCTCTCAAAATAATGTCTTCAAAAAAGATGCCAGACACAACAGAACACATACCACGTGCTATATCAAGACTATATTGTTTCGGGATGCCTATTTAGTTGGCAACATAATGCAGACATCATTATAAAAGTCAAGACCTTTGGGAGAAAGTTATAAGCGGGAAGGGTAGGGCGGTGACGATGTATGTCAACCTGGGTGGTAGTAACTCTCGGGTTCGCTCAGTAATTCCTCAAAGCAAACATTTATATGCTAATCACTTTTCAAGGGTAAACTTTCCTAATAAAAAAGCTTAAGCGGCCATAGGCAACAAAAAGAAAAAGAGACATTTTAATAGACAAAAGTTGGGGTGACTCGCGGGCTGGCTGGCACACCGGCCAGAGTGGGGCTGGCTGTTAGTAGTGTACCGGGTATAGGGGATCCACCCGCCCGGGTAGGGGAGCGGGGGTAATGAAATCCGGCAGTGGCCGCCCTCCGCGCCTGCGCACTGGGCATGGGCCGCGCATTCCTACCTGCACGTGGCCCGTGTCGGGCGCCGGGCCGCCGCTTCTGCCGTGTACATTGGGGAGCCGGTACATGCAGGTGGGAAGCTCTACACGGAGGGATGCGCCGCCCTCGTGATAGGGCTTTACCTGGTACATCGGCATCGCAGACCCAAATTAAAGGTGGCGCCTGACTGAGAGGAACGCCGAGAAACCGTACTAGGCAACGACCGGTTACAGCCACCTCCTCACCGATCCTGCTGGCGGCGTTTGGTAAAACGCAGTCTGTGCCCTCTAATTCGCCTGGGCTCTCTGAACGCCACGGACGACCTTTGACAGAGCCAATAAGTGAGACGAAGTGATGGGAAGTATTTGCCACCCCGCCCGGAAGGGGCGGGGCAAATCGTGGAAAATAGCCAATGGGCGCCAGGGAGGTGGGGCCTCCTGTGGGAGTTACGGCGGGAGCTCCTCGCAGTCTCTGAGGCGGATTGGAATCTGCATCTATGGAGCGAGCGGAGGTTGAGAGGTGAGCTGGGCTTGCGGTGTACCCTGGCGATCGCCCTTTCTAAGCCCTGTGGCATTCCAGCCCTGTGGAAAGGAGGGGAAAGTGACCGAGGAGCGTGGCGAGCCCGCGGCGTTAAGCCTTGGAGCGGCGTTCTTAGCGCTCCTCTGACTCGGTGCCCTTTGGGTGCGCTTTAAGGCCACGGTCGGTCCCCTCTCCGCTTCTTGGGCAGGCGGCGGCAATCGCCACTTGGAGGATTTGAATTCGGCCCTCTCCCAGGCATACCCTGCCCAGACGCCGTTACAAAGCTGTGGACTTGAAGCCGGAGCGTAGACTGAATCCGTTTCCGTTTTACCTGATTTCTCTCTTTAAAAACTGAAGTTACTTTGGGGAGGAGGGAGCTTCAAGGCACATCCTAATTTGCATACCCGAACGGTTTGTTTAAAATGCAGTGCTTATTATATATCTCCTCCGGTATGTGATTTTTGGCTGCTATGCCACTGTCTCCGGGGTAGCGACTCCGGCCTACACTATCGTGTTTAATGTCACATTCGTAAATAGAAATTTGCTGTCCGTATTTAATTGTAGCACCCCCTCCTCAAAATAAACACCAGAAATGGACCTGTAGGCTATTATGGTGTGTTGCCAAATACACAAATTTTTAGAGATGCATTCCATGCTATGTGATGTCATCCACAGTTTCGCGCTATAGACAAACAAGTGTGATTGTTAGCAAAGTAGAATGTGAGAGTAAACGCGGTTGTTCCTGGGCGGGGCCTGTGGCTCAGTGAGTAGGGCGCTGGCCCCTTATACCGAGGGGGGCGGGTTCGAACCCGGGCCCGGCCAAACTGCAACAACAACAACAACAACAACAACAACAAAAACGTAGCCAGGCGTTGTGGTGGGCGCCTGTAGTCTCAGCTACTCGGGAGGCTGAGGCAAGAGAATCGCCCAAGCCCAAGAGCTGGAGGCTGCTTGTGAGCTGTGACGCCGTGGCACTCTGCCGAGGGCGATAAAGTGAGACTCTGTCTCTTTCAAAAAAGTTTGTTCCTTTATTTCACAAGGGTTTATCGAGGGTCGTCTCCTATGCTTTAGGTGCTGTGGGAAATACCCCCCAAATTCTCTTCCAAGGAAGTTCTTGCATTCTGTTATACCCAAGGTATCAATAAAACCAAATGTTTAGTGGAAATAGCTGAATTAATGAACATGTGGAACTGGAGGAAGAAGGGAACAGTTTAGACAGAGAGACTAGCTTAGACAAAGCTCAATGTCTAAAAGAGCTTGTGATATTCAGCAAACAGTTGTTCACTGTGACTAAAATATAGGGGACTTGGTGAAGGGAAAAGGATTAGAAGGGGCCCAGTATTGACTAGATTTTAAACTTCATATGGCAGGCATTGGGGCATTGGTAATTTTTTTTTTTTTATTGAATGGTAACTGTGTACATTGATGCACTTTGGGGGTACAGTGTGGTGTTTTCATACACAATCCAAGACACTTCCATCAAACTGGTTAACATAGCCTTCATGTAACTTTCTTAGTTATTATGTCAAAACATTCATATTCTACTCATAGAAAGATTCACTTGTACCCTTGCAGCTAGTAAATTTTTTAAACAGAAAAAGTACTTGACGAGATTTGTGATTTCAGAAATAATTCTAATAGTAGCATGGAGAATGACAGAGTAGGAGAAAGTGGGGACAAAATAGTTGTAAAACTCTTAAAGCTAGTACAGTGGGAACTTTTGAGAGTCTTTACTAAAGTAGTGATTAGCAGCTGGGATTTAGAGTGGGCTTTCCAAGGCAACTATGTACAGTATGGGAGTAGCTATCATGCATCTGGTACCTCACTTCTGAGATGGCTTTGACATGAACACTGTATTTCCCAGCATATTCTTGGTTTTTCAAATTATGTAAGAAATGTTGCTTTGGGGAAGATGCAGTGGCTCATGCCTGTAATCCCAGCACTTGGGAGGCCGAGGCAGGTAGATTGCCTGAGCTTACAGGTTCGAGACCAGCCTGAGGCAGAGTGAGACCCTATCTCTAAAAAATAGCCAGGCATTGTGGTGGGCACCTGTAGTCCCAGCTACTTGGGAGGCTGAGGCAAGAGGATCACTTGAACCCAAGAGTTTGAAGTTGCTGTGAGTTAAGGCCACGGCAGTCTACCAAGGGTGACCAAGTGAGACTTTGTCTCAAAAAAAAAAAAGGAAATATTGCTTTCAATTTGCAAGAAAGGAGATCTATTGTTGCAAAAGATTATGGTAGCTTGAGGGATACAGTGTGTCTCCATATAGATGCCAATATAACTAGATATTAAATATCTATTGAATTTGAAGTATCTATTCAGAAGTATTTTTGACAGGTCTTTAAAGATTGTATGTAGAACAATGTTTATATTTATGACATTATAAAGAGCTATGTTCATGTAATAAATGAATAGATTGGACAAATAAGTTATTAAAAGTGATGAGTCATTTCCCACATTTAGAGTCAGAATGAAAGAACATAACTGAATATTTGCTTTGTGTCTTGTAAAACTGATTTTTTTAGTACAGAACCTGCTAAGGCCATCAAACCTATTGATCAGAAGTCAGTTCATCAAATTTGTTCTGGGCAGGTGGTACTGAGTCTAAGCACTGCTGTGAAGGAGTTGGTAGAAAATAGTGTGGATGCTGGTGCCACTAATGTTGGTAAGTTTGGGAGAGTATAACACCATGAGAGATAATCAGTTATCTTATTCAGGAAAAAATCATTACTGTAATAAGACAATTAAGTGTTGGTATACCATTAAGTTACTATATTTTAGTTCAAGTTAGCACCTATTGCATAATATGTGCCTCGTATTTAGGTAGTAATAATAATAGCAGCTAACTTTTATTGTGTTTTTACTTAGCAGGCATTGTGCTAATTATTATACATGGAATATCATGTAATTTGCAGAATAACTATGTGAGATAGGAATTATTATAATTATCTCTATTTTACAGATGAAGAAATTAAAGGACAGGGAATTTACTTTTTTTTGAGGTTATAAAGCTAGTTAAATATCCAGAAAGTCTGATTCCATGGCCTGTTTTCTTTAATGACTGTGTTAAAATTATTCCTTTCTAAAGAAAGAAAAAATAGAACTGTTTAATCTAGGCTACTAAATAGCCAAAAAGGACTTTTAAGATGAAACATACAAAATAACAATAGTACATTTAACTAAAAATGTAGTCATGGCTCTTAGATTTGCATTATTTATTTTAAATAATGTCAATATAAAAGCTTTTAGTATGGACCAATCTTTGAGAAATACATAAATATTTTAAACTTTTTAGATGTAAGACTTAAAGACTATGGGGTGGATCTCGTTGAAGTTTCAGACAATGGATGTGGAGTAGAAGAAGAAAACTTCGAAGGCTTAAGTAAGTTGAATTTTTTCGATTATATCATAAAATAGTTGGGCCAAGTGTCTCAGAATTTTGAATAATACTGATTTAGAAAACACAAAGACAGTTTTTAAAAACCAGTTACTTTGGAAGGTATTGTGTATATTCACTGCGAGGTATTGTGTATATTCACTGTGTATATTCACTGTGATATATTCACTGTATATATCTTGGGCCTTCGTTTATACTCTCTTTTAGCTCTGAAACATCATACTTCTAAGATTCAAGAGTTTGCTGACCTAACTCAGGTTGAAACTTTTGGCTTTCGGGGGGAAGCTCTGAGTTCCCTCTGCGCACTGAGGTAATACAATGTTTTTATCCATTAACTTGACCTTGATTGAAAACCTCTCTGAAAATTAAAAAGTCAAATAATGATTAGAGCCATTATTACTTACATTTTCCTATCTCAGTGTCTTAGCTTCTGACTTCTGATTTGTTATCTTACTGCCAGTCTAAGTGATAATACTTCTGAAATGTGAGCAATAAATGAATAAAATGAAGCAAATAGTATTGTAAATCAGTAATTTCTCAATTTTTTTTTTTTTTTTTTTGGAGATAGAGCCTCAATCTGTCCCCTGGCATCACAGCTCACAGCAACCTCCAACTCCTGGGCTCAAGCGAGTCTCCTGCCTCCGCCTCCCAAGTAGCTGTGACCACAGGTGCCCACCACAACGCCTGGCTATTTTTTGGGTGCAGCCGTCATTGTTGTTTGGCAGGCCTGGGCTGGATTTGAACCCACCACCTTAGGTGTATGTGGCTGGCGCCTTAGCCACTTGAGCCACAGGCGCTGAGCCTAATTTCTCAATTTTAATGTAAATAATAAACGATAGGTACCATTGGTTTTAATTTATTTTCAATTTTTAAGGAAAAAACCCAAAGTATGCATTTAATTATAGCAAAGATTCTGATTTTTATAATTACTTATACATTTGAATTATTATATCTTTTGGATTCTTTTTTAAAAAGTGTTAGAATGGTAGTGACAAATCTGATAAATAAATCTCTATTTGGGAATACATTTTGAGATTCTTTATTTTGTAGTTCAACCTAAACAATGAAATTAAAGCTTTTATCATAACAAAGCATTTATTGAAACTCCCTGTTTCACTATTCTCATCCACTTAAATGTTGATTACCTCAGTGGGTAAAGTTTTTTAAAGAAAGTTTTCAGTCTCTAACTAAACATACCATTCCTTGCTTTTTCTTACAGTGATGTAACTATTTCTACCTGCCATACATCTGCAAAGGTTGGAACTCGACTGATGTTTGATCACAATGGGAAAATTGTCCAGAAAACCCCTTACCCACGACCCAGGGGGACAACAGTCAGTGTGCAGCAGCTCTTTTATACACTACCAGTGCGCCATAAGGAATTTCAAAGGAATATTAAAAAGGTACAATAAATTTACAATCCCAGTTTTTAATAGTATTGATAATATATATGAATAAAAAATTTACCGGGCAGCGCCTGTGGTTCAGTGGGTAGAGCGCCGGCCCCATTTACCGAGGGTGGCGGGTTCATACCCAGCCCTGGCTGAACTGCAACAAAAAATAGCCAGGCGTTGTGGTGGGTGCCTCAGCTACTTGGGAGGCTGAGGCAAGAGAATTGCCTAAGCCCAGGAGTTGGAGGTTGCTGTGAGCAGTATGACGCCACAGCACTCTACCGAGGGCGATAGAATGAGACTCTATCTCCAAAAAAAAAAAAAAATTTACCAAAGATGCTCTTTAGTTGGTTATTTTCCTGTAATTTTTTGAGAAATGTTTTGTTTGCTTCTTCCCTTGCCTTTTTTCTTTTCTTGAAAAGAGTCATCAAGGCCAGGCTCAGTGGCTCATGTATGTAATCCTAGCACTCTATGAGGCCGAGATGGGTAGATGCCTGAGCTAGAGCCAGAGCAAAACCTCATCTTTAACAATAGCTGGACATTGTAGCAGGTGCTTGTAGTCCCAGCTACTTGGGAGGCTGAGGCAAAAGAATTGCTTAAGTCCAAGAGTTTGAGGTTGCTGTGAGCCTTGGAGCCTTGGCACTCTACTGAGGGTGACAAAGTGAGACTCTATCTTTTAAAAAGGAAAGAAAGAAAGAAAAGAGTCATCAAATGTTGTTCATTAGGTATTCTAATAGGGGAAATGGGTCCTTTAAGAAATAATATTATTTTTGATTCTGTCTTTATTTTTTTATAAGATTATTTCTCTTGGTTCCTTGAGAAATGAACTACGACAATCTTCACAAATTTGCACACAAGTGAAACAGCTAAATGTTATATAGTTGTGTTTAAAAAGCAGATTATAAAACTGTCTATTATATGATTATGGTTTTATTAAAACAACTCTCTTAAATATGCATAGAATAAAGGCTGGAAGAAAGAGTACATGCTTTAATGTTATCAGTAGTTTTCCTTGGATATGATATCTTATATGTTTTTTGTTGTCTTCCTTGTATTGTTCTTTTTTGAACATAATTACTTATACATGTATATTTTATATATATAGATATAGTTCTTAGAATCTGAAAAGTTCTTAAACATATGCAGCTAAAAACTTTTACTTATAGAGCAGTTTGTGATAATTTTTCACATTATCAATTCTACAAAAATAGAGAAAACTTTTTTTGCAACTTGTGGTAGAAAATTAGTACCTTAGAAAAATATAGGAATATAAAACTTTGCTTCTCAGAGATGACTATTATCAACAGTTTGTATACCTCTTCAGGCTCCTTTTAATTTCATGTGTTTATAAATATTACAATAATTTTCAAGATAAATTAAAAAATTAATGTAATGATGCAAGTAATATAGAATGTACAGCACTCAAATCATACAGAATTGTATATGGTTGAAAGTTGAAGTTTTCTCTGCCTGCCTCCAAGTATGTTTTCTATCCTTTAGATTTTAAATGTGTATGTATATATGCAGTCTTTTTTTTCTTTTTTTTGAGACAGAGTCTCACTTTGTCACCCTTGGCAGAGTGCGATGGTGCCATAGGCTCACAACAACCTCAAACTCTTGGGGTCAAGTGATTCTCTAGCCTTAGCTTCCCGAGTAGCTGAGACTACAGGTGCCTGCAACAATACCTGACTATTTTTTGTTGCATTTGTCGTTGTTTAGCTGGCCTAGGCCGGGTTCAAACCTGCCAGCCTTGGTGTATGTGGCTGGCGCTATAACCACTGTGCTTCGGGCACTAAGCCTATATATGCAATCTTTACACGTATGTTTATATGTTTTTAAATAACTAGGATGCTATTATGCGTATGGCTGTGTGACTTTTAACTTGGATATTATAATTATCTTCTTTGGTCCATGTGAACTACCTTATTGTTTGTTGTTCCACCATGATATGGATGTATCATAATTTAATCATCTCCTTGCTTGATGGTTGCTTAGTTTCTGATTTTTCACAGTTACATCTTGTTTCAGTGAATTTTTTTTTTAATAAAGCTTTGTATGCTTGTGCATGTCTTTCTACAAGGGTACATTTCTAGGGGAGGGATTACAAGGTCAAAGGGAATGTACTTCTTGATTTTCATAGCAGTGAACGTGGAACATCTAGAAGTGAAAAGAGCATGTGTAGGAACCAGAGGCTCTGGGCTATAGTATATAGGAAGGTGCCTCTTTGTAGGTAGCTCATTCTGTCACTAATATTTCCCCTTATTTGTGAGGTGATAGGAGAACCTTGCATTGGCTTAATTTATAACTTAACCATGTGATTCCTGTAAGAGTAAAGTAATGTAGAGTCTTGTGTTTGTGTTTTTTAAACAGGAATATGCCAAAATGGTCCAGGTCTTACATGCATACTGTATCATTTCAGCAGGCATCCGTATAAGTTGCACCAATCAGCTTGGACAAGGAAAACGACAGCCTGTTGTATGCACAAGTGGAAGCTCCAGCATAAAGGAAAATATTGGATCTGTGTTTGGGCAGAAACAGGTAGTAGTGGCCAGTTACTTAAACACATTTTATTGCTCTAGTGATTAGGGTAGGTTTCTGTTGTCCTTTTCAATAGAATAGAATTTTAAGTACCTAACAAAAATTTTTGATAGCTGAAAGTTTTTTATTTTATTCTTCTAGAGGATAACATGCTGTATCTTTTAACTCTGCCTTTAAAAAAATATAAATTACTGATAGGGCCGAATATAGGGACAGCCCAAATAGAACCATCCCACCCAGGAAAGAATGACCTGCCCAGGAAGGAATGAATGTGCCAGTCCCTACCACTCCAGACTCTTACATTCCCATCTGCCTTAACCCACGTACTGACTTCTTTTTTGGATTCAGCCCACTTGCACCCAAGTGAATAAAGACCATGTTGCCCACACAGACCTGGGCTCTAATTCCTTTTGTTCTTTTCTCAGAATAATCTCTCATTTTTGGTCCTTAACCTCTCAATTGTTGTGTGCAGTATGTTGATTACGCATAAGTAAGAGCTCAAGTGTTTTCATCTTTCTGGTCTAAAATAAAAATTATTTTAACACTTTAAAACACTTAAAAAGATTCTTTTAGTTCTTTGTGCTCTTAACGTGGATAGCTTGACCGGGAAAGAAAATAAACAAAGACTCTTATTGTGTCTTCTTTTCTATTGCTGGGTCCTTTCTGTCTTCATTAGGAAATAACTGTGATTCTTGGTTTCTATTTTAGTTGCAAAGCCTCATTCCTTTTGTTCAGCTGCCCCCTAGTGACTCCGTCTGTGAAGAGTATGGTCTGAGCTGTTCTGATGCTCTGCATAATCTGTTTTAGTAAGTAGATTGCTTCCAGGAAAACTACAGTTGAACATGTTTTCCTGAGAGTTTTATTTTAAAAGATAGTGATTTTAAGATTTACAGTTTTTAAAATTTTCTTTATGAAAATGGGCGCTATTACTGCTGGGAGAGGATTTATAAGAAGGACTCAGTTAATTAATTCAAACAATATTCTGGGTACCTGGTGCATTTCAGGGGGTTTTCTGTTGAGTTAGTCTTTAAGACTCTATTTAGTTAGAATAACTTTTAAATTATGTTTTGTATAATTGACTTTTTTGATGAAGGCAGTTCATATCATCATTTGTGGTATAAGAAAATAGACACTTCCATAAGCAGGTTTGGCCTTGAAAGATCCATAGTGTTTGTTCTTACTCCACTTTCTTTTGTCTTATGTCTGAAATTACAAAGGTAGAGTTTCATTTCTTTATGTTAAGATGTTCTTCACAGATATTCCTGGGGTGATCTCATGTAGAATAAGCACTTTATCACCATGTTAGTAAATGTGAGTAAATTCCTTTTGGGAGCAGATTTTAAAAGGGAAGGGGACGCGGGCAAAGATCCTGAACATAAGGGTTAGACTCCATTGGCAAACCAGTGGGATAATACCAAGGCTCTGAGAATGTGTTTGAAGTGAAACCCATTGCTTACATGGATGCCAAAGGTTCAATAGGAAAGATAAAAGGAGAGCTGAAACAAGTCCTTTTTTTTTTGAGACAGAGCCTTAAGCTGTTGCACTGGGTAGAGTGCCATGGCATCACAGCTCACAGCAACCTCCAACTCCTGGGCTCAAGCGATTCTTCTGCCTCTGCCTCCCACATAAGCTGGGACTACAGGCTCCTGCCACAACACTCGGCTATTTTTTGGTTGTAGGTGTCATTGTTGTTTGGTGGGCCTGGGTGGATTCGAACCCTCCAGTTCAGGTATATGTGGCGGCGTCTTAGCCACTTGAGCCAAGCCTGAAACAAGTCCATTTTACCCATGGACTTGCCTGTGGTAGATTTGTTGGCTGTAGGAGCCCTAGACCATTCCAGAAGGTCTGGGTTCTTTCATGATTCATTAAGATGGAGGACAGATGCACATAGACTGGAATAGTGATAGTTACCAGCATATCACCAAGGTGTTTTATTTTTATTTCATTTAAAGAGTGTGCCATGTGATACATTTCTAATCCTTTCCATTCCAGAATTCTGTCCTTACTGAATTAACCTTGAATAGTGTTTCAGGTTTCATTTCACAATGTGCTCATGGCATTGGAAGGAGTTCAACTGACCGACAATTTTTCTTTATCAATCGGCGGCCTTGTGACCCAGCAAAGGTATTTAAAAATTTTTCTTATTACTTTATTGTTTATATTTTTGAATTTTTGTTTTCTTTAGTATTTAACAGCCTTTTCTGATATAGTCAATTTATATGGAATTTGGGACTTTGGCCAAGAAACATTAAAATTACCTGAATAGCAGGTATCTTAAAAAGTCTACTGCAGATGGTTTTACTATGGCTCAACTTAAGATTTTTTTACTTCATAATGGTGCAAAAATGATATGTGTTCAGTAAAAACCATACTTCAAGTACTCATACAGCCTTTCTATTTTTCACTTCCAGTACAGTATTCAGTAAATTACATGAGATATTCAGCACTTTGTTATAAAATAGGCTTTGTGTTTAATGATTTTACCTAATAGGTGAACGTAAGTGTTCTGAGCATGTTTGAGTTAGGTTAGGCTGAAGTATGATGTTTGCTTGGTCAGGTGTATTAAGTACACCTTTGACTTATTTGACCTTTGAAATATTTGACTTCTAATATTTTTAACTTAATGATGGGTTTATCAAAAAGTACTACCATTGTAAGTTAAGGAACATCTATGAGTAGTTGTTTCACTTGTGCCCTCTGTGTGTACACATACATACATATTATATATGATGAGTGTATATTCATACATAAATAAAAACACATCCTTCCTAGTATAATGGTGAACTAAATATATAAAGTATCAGTATTTTTATTATCATAAAAATAACACAAAACAAGATGGCGCCTATGACTCCGTGAGTAGGGCGCCAGCCCCATATACCGAGGATGTTGGGTTCAAACCGGCCTGGCTAAACTGCAACAAAAAAATAGCTGGACGTCGTGGTTGGTGCCTATAGTCCCAGCTACGTGGGAGGCTGAGGCAAGAGAATTGCCTAAGCCCAGGGGTTGGAGGTTGCTGTGAGCTGTGATGCCATGACACTCTACTGAGGGCAACAAAGTGAGACTCCATCTCAAAAAAAAAAAGACACAAAACATTCACTGGGTGGCACCTGTAGCTCAAGTGGCTAAGGCGCCAGCCACATACATGAGAGCTGGTTGGTTCAAATCCGGCCTGGGACTGCCAAACAATGACAACTATAACCAAAAAATAGCCGGTCGTTGTGGTGGGCACCTGTAGTCTCAGCTACTCAGGAGGCTGAGGCAAAAGAATCGCTTAAGCCCAGGAGTTTGAAGTTGCTGTGAGCTGTAATGTCACAGCACTCTACCCAGGGCAATAGCTTGAGGCTCTGTCTTAAAAAAAAAGCTCGGCGCCTATAGCTCAACCGGCTAAGGCGCCAGCCACGTACACCTAAGGTGGAGGGTT
>NW_003852537.1:3132643-3135436 GCF_000181295.1 Otolemur garnettii | reverse complement strand
AAAAAAAAAAAAAAAAAAAAAAATTCACTGTCATCTTTCACTGACCACATGCATGTATTTCTTTATTTTCCCTTCCTTCTATTCATTTTCCAGAATAAAGGTCCAGATTGCTTGTTGAAACAAGATAAACTGATATCTTAATATGGTTATGTGGGCTTTTGGTGATTGAATTTTGACTTTGCATCTCTAGCAACATTGTACCTTAGTAATATTTTCTGTTTCCCAGTAGCACCTTAAAATTTACTTGTATCTTTACTTGTATCTACAAGGTGTGGTTCAACTTCTAAATTTTTTAAATCTATATTCTAATTAATGTGATTTTATGGGTTTTCTCTAATGTCATTTAGGAATTTCATTGTAATGTCACATAAATATGTTTCAGTTAACCTGTGCCTGCATTTTAAAATTTCTTCCAGAGCATCTTTAAATTGGGAAAAGATTCAGTTTTAGGGGTCTGTGACTAAAAATATCCTTTTGAGCAGCATGAAGAAACTTTTTGGGTGATAGATATATTCATTGTTTAGATGTGGGGATAGTTTCACAGATGTATGTATATATGTATGTAAAACCTTATGATGTATACTTCAAATAGGTGTAGTTTATTGCATGTCAATCAAAGCTCAATAAAGCTGTTAAAAATATTGTCTTCTGATGGTTGATTAGAATAGCATGTTGTTATAACACTGGAGGAAGAGAATGTTTATACTAATCTTTATATTTTGTACAGGTCTCCAGACTTGTGAATGAGGTCTACCACATGTATAATCGACATCAATATCCATTTGTTGTTCTTAACATTTCTGTTGATTCAGGTAAGTTTCACAGAGATTTCAATAAAATTGATGACTTACTCCTAAAAGAATAACATGTAATTATAAAGGTTTGATATGACTGGAAAGAGAATAATTTATGGCAAAGTAGGTTTTTTTTTTTTTTTTAACAGAATCATATTTTGTTGCCCTCAGTAGAATTCTGTGGCATCGTAGCTCACAGCAACCTCAAACTCTTAGGCTCAGGAGATTCTCTTGCCTCAGCCTCCTGAGTAACTGGGACTATAGTCACCCACAATGCCTGGCTAATTTTTTTATATAGACTTTCCTGCTTTCTATTGACACTCTTGTATTAATTCTATTAGGAAATTAGACTTTTTGATGTTGACCAAGGGAGAATGTAGACTAAAATGTTCTCCCCAATTTTAAAAATATTTTATTTTATATACATAGTTTTTCTGATTGCTAAAATTTTGGTTGATAGGCCAGATATGGTGGCCCGTGCCTATAATCCTAGCTCTCTGAGAGGCTGAGGCAGGTGGATTACCTGAGCTCATGAGTTTGAGATTAGCCTGAGCAAGAGTGAGACCCTCATCTCTACTAAAAATACAAAAACAAGCCAGGCATAGTGGTGCACACCTGTAGTTCCAGCAACTGAGGGAGCTGAGGTGAAAGGATTGTTCAAGCCTGGGAGTTTGAGGTTGCTATAAGCTATGATGAGGCCATGGCACTCTACCCCAGGGCAACAGAGTGAGACTGTTCCTCCCCCCCAAAAAGAATTCTGGTTTATAGTCATTCAGTATTTTTTCTGGATACTTAGGAATATGTATGTGCATACCTTAAAAATATATATATACACGTACCCGTATCTTTTTGGATGAGAAAATAATTTTGTATCTTACTCTATGACCATTTTTCTTGTTATTAAAAATTAATCAGAAACATGATCTTAATAGTTGTATTATATTTTCATACATGGTTACGTTGACTTTTAAATTATTTTTTTTTAATTTTCAGTTTTTGGAAATTATAAATACCATCCTTAGAATTAAATCATTATCTACATCATTAATTATTTCCAACAGTTGCATTCCAATGCAAGTGGTCAGGGACTGATCCCACCAAAGGGTTTTTTGTACATCTGTTTAAGCAGGACAATAGAACATGCAAAAGCAAACCATTTTGGGGTCAGTCCCTGACCCTCCCCTTCCCCTTTCACAGAATGCAACTGTGAATTAAGATAAATTCCTAGAAGTAGAATTACAGGGTCAGTGAACATGATCATCTTAAGGCTTTTCCATATTGCATTCTAGACATGTTATATCAATTTATACATCTACCAACAATGTACTAGGTATTATAATTTTTAAACTAAATTCAGTACAGAATTAAAATAGTTTGTATGTTTTTCTTACACATTTTCATGTGTTTATTTGCTCTTTCTCTTTGATAATCTACCCATTCAAATCCTTGCATATTTTGTCTGTTTAAAAAATTGTTCATTTTTTTATTATTTACTTGAAAAAACTAATTTTATAATTTATGAATATTGAATTTATTATAAATTCATATTGAAAATATGAATTTATGAATATTAATCTGGACTAGTGTTTTCAGCTAAAACACTTTCAGCTACCACTTTTTGGTAGCTAAAAGTGAATGAAATAATAGATCCGGAAATTTCTGTTATTAAAACTGAATTTAAAGATAATAAGTATGGTCAGGGATGGTGGCTCATGCCTGTATTCCTAGCACTGTAGGACCCTGAGAAGGGTAGATTGCTTCAGCTCAGGAGTTTAAGACCAGCCTGAGCAAAATTGAGACTCCCATCTCTACGAAAAATAGAAAAGCTATCGGGAGGCGCCTGTGGCTCAGTGAGTAAGGCGCCAGCCCCATATACCGAGGGTGGCGGGTTCAAACCCAGCCCCGGCCAAACTGCAACAAAAAATAGCCGGGCGTTGTGGCGGGCGCCTGTAGTCCCAGCTACTTGGGAGGCTGAGGCAGAAGAATCGCCTAAGCCCAG
>NW_003852537.1:3125386-3132585 GCF_000181295.1 Otolemur garnettii | reverse complement strand
AAAAAAAAAAAAAAAGAAAAGCTATCCAGGTGTTGTGCCAGGGGCTTATAGTGCCAACTATAGAGAGGCTTAGGCAAGAAGATCTCTTGAGCTCAAGCATTTGAGGTTGCTGTGAGTTATGACATCACAGCATTCTGCCCAGGGCAACAGAGTAAGACTCTGTCTCAAAAAATAAAAAATAAAAATAACGTGTGTTTCAAAAAATATAAAAATAATATGTGTGTTTTCTTTTTTGCCTTAGAATGTGTTGACATCAATGTGACTCCAGATAAAAGGCAAATTTTACTACAAGAGGAGAAGCTTTTGTTAGCAGTTTTAAAGACTTCTTTGATAGGAATGTTTGATAATGATGTAAATAAACTTAACATCAGTCAACAGCCACTATTGGATATTGAAGGTAAGAAAAATACTGTGTATAAACAGATTCTACAACTTAGCTATTGTGATACGTTCCGTATTTTTTCTAAGGTAATGTTTTTTAACATGAAACAAAATCTCCTATTTTAGACAGAGGATCTGTCACACAAGAAAGTATGTAGCTACAGAATTAAGATAATCTGTTATTAATAGAAAGAGGCATGAGTGACCACATTTAACACACATAGTAGTATGCAGTGATGTCTTTCTTGGGACATAATGCTCTCTCTAGTGTTTTTTAATTGTAAACAGAGGACATAATATAAGATATAGAGGATGAGGCCGAGTGCTGTGGTTCACGCCTATAATCCCAGAACTCTGGGAGATGGGAGGATATTTTGAGGCCAGGAGTTCTAGATCAGCCTGAGCACAATTGGGACTCTATCTCTACAAAACATGGAAAAATTAGCCAGACATGGGGACATATACCTATAATCTAGCTACTTGGAAGACTGAGGCAGAAGGATCCCTTAAGCCCAGAAGTTTGAGGTTATGTTGAGTTAAAAAAATAAAAATAGCTGACTTAAAATTGTTATCTATTTAAATCTGTGTGAACTTCTTCAGTGATAATTTCCATTGACTGCTCTTTTTCCCTGCATGTGGACTATGCTTTCTTCTTTGTATGTCTCATATTTTTTTGTGTGGGAGGAAAACTGGACATTTTAAATAATAGAATGTGGAAACTCTGGAAATAAGATTCTCTCTCTCCCAAGGGTTATTTGTTGCCTTTTGTTTACTGACTTTTCTGAAAAATTCTATTGAGTCTCTTATTCTTTGTCATGTGTGGTCAGTGAAGTTTCTGTTTTGCTAGCGTTTTGGTTAGCTGATGATTCAGAGACTTCCTTAAATGCCTGAACCCAGTAAGTCTCCCAGTGTTTGCTGAAGAGCTGTATTGCCTGTTGGGGAAGTGACCATCCTGCTTTAAGAGTTGCTATTTCCTGATCTCGGGACTGAACACTTTGTACTTGCATAGAGCCTCAAGGTTAGCCGGAAGTGAGAGCTCAGACTCTGTTCAGGTTTTTCCTGGGAATACATGGCCTTCTAGGGTCCTAGGTTTAGGATGGAGCTTTTCTGAGTCCCATAGACATCTCATTCCCAGGCTATTCTTTTTGTTTGTTGTTTCGTTTTTTGAAATGGGGTCTCACACCAT
Organism: Otolemur garnettii; assembly: GCF_000181295.1. Classification (NCBI taxonomy): domain Eukaryota; kingdom Metazoa; phylum Chordata; class Mammalia; order Primates; family Galagidae; genus Otolemur; species Otolemur garnettii. The sequence continues at coordinate 3,131,018 of NW_003852537.1, read as the reverse complement.
TGCCCAGGTTAGAGTGCAGTGGTGTCTTCATTGCTCACTGAATCCCAAACCCCTGCGCTCAAGTGATCTTCCTTCTTTAGCCTCTTGAGTAACTGGGATTACAGGTGTGCCACCATGCCTGGCTAATTTTTCTATTTTTTTGTAGAGATGAAGACTCATTCTTGTTTAGGCTAGTGTTGAACTCTTGGCTTCAAGCAGCCCTCCTGCCTCAGCCTCCCAAAGTGCTAGGATTACAGGTGTGAGCCATTGCACCCAGCCTCTGGGTGTGCTTTGTAATAGGATCTGAACAGGGTGGCAAAGGTGGGTCCTTCTTTCTTTATCTCTGTGGAAGAGGCTAGTGGTGCTAACTCTACACTTACTCCAGGACACTTAGCCTAAGAGGCTGCCCCATAAAGAGAGACTGCTCAAAATATCTGTGAATCTTGAAGTGTAGTTGAACCAAATGCCTATCTTTTTGCCATTTTGTTAAAGTAAAGCAATCATATAGAAACAGACACGTCATAAGTATATGACTTATAAGTGTATCAACCTGAGACCAAGAAACAGCATCTGTAGACCTGCCCTTATGCCCCTTTTCAGAACTAACCCTTGGTGGTAACCACTTTTCTGACTTCTAACAACATAGTTTAATCTGTTTTTAATTTGAAGTCATTTAGTCTGTACTTTTTTGGGATTTATTTCTTTTTCTCACTATTGTGTGGTGAGATTCATCCAAGTCATGTGAACGAAAATCAAGCATTCATTCATTCATTTGCTGTATGGTATGCCACTGTACGTTCAGATACCACAATTTCTTTGTATTTGAGTGTGTCTAGTTTGGAGCTATGAAGAAAGCATCCTGAGCACTCTGATATGTGTCTTTGATGAGCATAGATAACACTGCTGATAGGACTAGGTACTTGGGGTTAAAGGTAGGTGTATATATGATTAGATTTGGGAGGTGTTCCTAGTGAGATTTATAAAGCAGTTATGCCAATTTCATTACTAATGTACAAAATATACTTAAATTCAAGAGGTATTAAAGCATTCCACTTGATCCTGATTTTTTTTTTTTTTTTTTGAGACGGAGCCTCAAGCTATCCCCCTGGGTAGAGTGCCATGGCATCATGCTCACAGCAACCTCCAACTCCTGGGCTCAAGCGAGTCTCCTGCCTCAGCCTCCCAAGTAGCTGGGACTACAGGTGCCCGCCACAACGCCTGGCCATTTTTTGGTTGCAGCCATCATTGTTATTTGGCGGGCCCGGGCTGGGGATTCGAACCCGCCACCTTGGGTGTATGTGGCTGGCGCCTTAGCCGCTTGAGCCACAGGTGCCGAGCCTTGATCCTGATTTTTGCAAACATTTGTTGTTTTAATTTACCCATTCGGGTGAGTACATGGCTGTATCATAATGTGGCTTTAATTGTTTCTTCTTTAGGATTAATGTTCAACAGAGTTCCTGTGTTTAATAAGCTATTTGGATCTCCTCCTTTGTGCAGTACCTGTTCACATAAAAATATCCTCTAATCCCATTTTAGTATAGTCCATGATATTCTTCTCTGTTCATATTACTTAGGTAACTTAATAAAAATGCATGCCGCAGAATTAGAACAGCCTTCATCAGAAAAGCAGCAGAATTCCCCTTCATTAATGACTCAAGGAGAAGAAAAAAGGGCTGTATCCATTTCCAGGCTGAGAGAGGCCTTTTCTCTTCATCATGCAACAAAGAACAAGTCTCAGAATGTGGAAATTCCTGAGCCAAGACGGAACTCTCCGAGACAGAAAAGGAGTGTACCATCTTCTAGGGCTTCAGATCCCATCTCTGGCAGAGACTTGCTGGGCTCTCAGGAAGAGGTGATGATTTCAAGTAAGGGCTCTGGTGACCACCTGGACAGAGCAGAAAGGGAGACAGATTTGGGACACAGCAGCACTTCAGCTGACTCAGAGGGAGGGTTCAGCACTCAAGACACAGACAGTCAGGTCAGCAGTGACCCTGCAGTGAGCTCCCTGGAAGACAGGTTTTTGCAGGAAAACATGGAATCTTGTGAGAAATTACCTGAAACTAACTATCATCTTTCAGAAATGGAATGCCATTTAAACCAAGAAGATATTGGATGTAAACTTAGAGCTTTGCCCCAGCCAACTAATCTCTCATCCCCAAACACAAAGCATTTTAAGAAAGAAATTCCTTCAGATTCTTTCACTTCTGAAAAGTTATTTAATATTCAGAACACCTCAGTGTCTCAGGTTGATGTAGCTGTTAAAATTAATAAGAAAATTGTGCCCCTTGACTTTTCTCTGAGCTCTTTAGCTAAACGAATAAAGCTGTTACATCACCAAGAACAGCAAAGTGCTGGTGGACAGAATTACAGGAAATTCAGGGCAAAGATTTGCCCTGGAGAAAATCAAGCAGCAGAAGATGAACTAAGAAAAGAGATAAGGTAAAATTTTTTCTTAAGGGTATTTTTAGCCCAGGCGCAGTGGCTCACACATGTAATCCTAGCACTCTGGGAGCCCAAGGTGGGAGAATCACTTGAGCTGAGGAGTTTGAGACTAACCTGAGCAAGAGTGAGACCCTGTCTCTATAAAAAATAGAAAAATTAGCCAGGCATAGTGGCAGGTGCCTTTAGTCCTGGCTACTCAGGAGGCTGAAGCAAGAGGATGGCTTGAGCCCATGAATTTGAGGTTGCTCCACTACACTCTTAGCTGGGGCAGGAAGGTGAGACCTTCTCAAAAAAAAAAATTGTATTTTTGTCATGTTAGTGATTGGTCATTTTGAGTGAACCAGGGGCTAATCCTTAGAGACTCAGTGTCTGCTCCTCTTAAGAGCTGTCTTCATTCTCCATCTGCTCTGACAGCATTGCTGTTTCTGTCAGGCTTGAGGCTTAGGTATGGCCCTGGTTTGGCACTAGAATCTGTCCTTTGGCTTTCATTGCCTGTCAGGACAGTCCTACCACAGATTCACTGACTTTTCTTGTACTCCTCTTCCCTTCTCCTTGCTCCCTTTCTCAGATGTTAATGTTGGGCACAGACTGATTGTTCACTTGGCTGATGCATACTTGGCAAGGTTTCTTCTATTCAGCAACTTCTTTTTATTACCTTTCACATTTGTCACATTATTATATCTTTTTCTTTTTGGAGACAGAGTCTCATTATATATCACTCTTGGTAGCGCTCACAGCAACTTCAAACTCCTGGGCTTAAGCCATTCTCTTGCCTCAGCCACCCAAGTAGCTGGGACTACAGGTGCCTAGCACAATGCCTGGCTATTATTTTTTTGTTGTTGCAGTTGTCATTGTTGTTTAGCTGGCCGAGTTTGAACCCACTGGCTTCAGTGTATGTGGTTGGCTCTGTAAACACTGTGCTACGGTGCGAGCCCACATTATTTTTTTTGACGAACTCTTCCACCATGCTGTTCTGCTGTTTGAAAACTTCTAAGGATTTTTTTCTTAGATTTTTTTTTTTTTTAGCATATTCTTTCCCAATCCAAGTTAATCAGTGCCTTTACAACCCCAATTTCATTCCTCTTCCTGAAGATTTTTAGCCCACAGTATTGTTCTTCCTGTGTTAAATTCATGTTTAAGTGGACATTGCTGTTTTCCATTTTTCTTTTTTTGCAGTTCTGACCAGGGCTGGGCTTGAACCTGCCACCCCCAGTATATGGGGTCAGTGCCTTACTCCTTGAGCCACAGGTGCTGCCCCCCAGTTTTCATTTTAATATGTATTAGGAAAAATTGCAGCCAGCACATTGTCAAACCTGGAACTTCAAGAAGATAAGAATATTCTTTTTTCTTCTTTCCTAGAATAAGGATATTCTAGGATAAGAATATTTTTTTTTATCAAGAAAGTCAATTTAAGGAATTACACTAACATTGCAAATAACAAAAAACACTGATAGGTAAATAAATACCACTATCTTCACAAAAATGTACAATATTGTAGCTTTTGTTTAATGTTGAATTTTCTTGAAATTTTTTTTTTTATATTTCAGATTAATATGAGGGTACAAACAATTGGGTTATAATGTTTGTGTTTGTTAGGTGAGATCCCTATTGTAGTTGTGGAAATGTTTTAATCTTTTTAAAACTTGTTGTGGCTGGGTGTGGTGGCTCATACCTGTAATTCTACCACTCTGGGAGTCCAAGGCAGTGGATTACCTGAGCTCAGGAGTTTGAGAGCAGCCAAAGCCAAAGCAAGAGCCCATCTCTAAAAAAAATAGCAAGGCATTGTGGCCGGTGCCTGTAGTCCCAGTTACTCGGGAGGCTGAGGCAAGAGGATTGCTTGAGCCCAAGAGTTTGAGGTTGCTATGAGCTATGACGCCATGGTACTCAACCCCAGAGTGACTGAGCGAGACTGTGTCTCAAAATAAAAACAGAAAACAAAAATAAAAACTTCCTGTGTATATATTTCATCTCATCAATTACTGAGGCATGCAGTGCCCTGTACACAATAAAACTCAGTAATTAGATTGAGCTTTTATACTTTTAGTCTCAACTACGCAGGTTTTGCCTAATTTAGACTATATATTTTGCCTAATTTAGACTATATATATATATCAAAGGAAGTATTATATACTTCCTTTGATATTCATAGTGCCTAGATTACATGGAGAGAAGTTTTCAGGAAATGCTTCCTTTAAAAATTATAGATTAATGGAGGTGAATTTTTTTGAACAGAATCTGAGGGATTCAGTGAGAAAAGCCAGGTTTCTTCACACATGTTCACATGAATATACACAAGTACAGTCATAATATGATCGATAGGAAAGATATGAAAGATACTACAAAATTAATAAGTGTTTACCAGCTTCTGTTTTTCTATTTCAGATTACAGCTAAATATATCAAGTTGTAAAGACTTGTTTCTTTTTTTTTATTTTTTTTTTTGGTGACAGAGCCTCAAGCTGTCCCTGTGGGTAGAGAGCGATGGCATTACAGCTCACAGCAACCTCCAACTTCTGGGCTCAAGCGAGTCTCCTGCCTCCGCCTCCCAAGTAGCTGGGACCACAGGTGCCCGCCACAACGCCAGGCTATTTTTTGGTTGTAGCCATCGTTGTTTGGCGGGCCTGGGCTGGATTCAAACCCACTACCTTAGGTGTATGTGGCTGGCGCCTTAGCCACTTGAGCCACAGACGCCGAGCCAGGACTTGTTTCTTCATCTTAAACCAGATGCTGTTGTTTTTCTTTTTAAAAATACGTGTATTAGAGCTTGAAAAGCTCGGTTTTGTTTTGTTTTGAGACGGGGTCTCATTTATATTGCCCAGACTGGTCTTGAACTCCTGGCCTCAAGGGATCCTCCCACCTCATCCTTGAGAGTGGCTGGGGTTATAGGCTTGAGCCACCATGTCCGGCTTAGGTGCTGTTTTTTATGTTAAGAGAGAGAATTGCCAAAGACACTGAAGACTTGAGTCTTTAGGCCAGTACATGTTTTTCCCAAAGGCAATCAGTCTTAGACACCAGAGCATGGGAGAGCCTAAAATCAGAACCAGGGAAGGTGGGCTTTATGCTGCTTATCAGGTTGACTGTCAGCTCCAAATCCTCCCTTCTTAGTCCTGCTTTGCAATCCTGAAGCTACACATTACAAGTCAAAGCAGAAGCGGTGTCTCTCCTTGTTTCTGGGGTGCCTCCTACAATGCACGAGTCTCTATGTTGGATCA
>NW_003852537.1:3121285-3125212 GCF_000181295.1 Otolemur garnettii | reverse complement strand
CTTTATTATAGAGAGTCTTTGTTCAAATCGCTAGTGTGGTTTTTGTTTGCTGATTGGGCTCTAACTAAGAGGGAATAGTACCGACAGTAGTCCCAGGAGACCCTCAAAGATAGCATTTGGGGATTGGTTTGGTTGTGACTTGGACTTGAGCTCTGTGCTGAGCTCCTTGCCAGTAGGAAATAGGAGGTTAGTAATATCACCTGTGGTTGATTGTGATGCAGCACGAACTGAAGCAAGTGCCTTGGGAGCCCCAGTGCTGTTGCCAGAATGATGATTATCAGCACTGTGGTATGGGATGGAGCTTCCTCAGGGTACAGAATGACTTACCAAGGAAATGACAGTCTCAGCTCCTTTCATTCTGAGTTCAAGCCACCATCTGAGAACCAGAACCCTTCTCTGGCAGCTTCACCAGGGTCTCATTTCTTATAACCACAAAGCCAATATTGAGGAAAACCAGTTTTCACAAAATCTAATTATGCAGGTTGCAGAATTAAAATGTCAGTTTCTCATATGATAGGGGTAGTGTCCATCTCTTGGCTGGGTTTAGTGTTTATTGAAGCCACCCACTAAAGAACCTAGTGGTGAGCCTGGCAGATTTTAGAAGGCAAAAAGGTACTCTTACACGCTGTTGCTGAGAGTATAATCTTTTACAGAAAATATACATATGGAATTTTACTTCTAGGGATTTATCTCCCAGAAATATGCCTACAAGTGAGCAAGTTTTTATACAGAAGTGTTTATTCCAACTTTGTGTGCATTACTGAAATTGGAAACGACTGAAATGTCCTTCAGTAGAGAATTTGTCAGACAAGTTATGCTATGTCCATGCCATGGCTTCCAATATGGTGATTGAAAAGAATGAAGTAGGTATGGACCTGAAAAAATATCTCAGATTCATTAAGTCATGAAAGTAAAGCAGTGTGAAAATAAGATTCCATTTTTGTTTATTCAAATTAAAAAAAAAGTCATGTATAGACAAAGGTCTAAAAAGATATATACCAAATTTGGGTGGCACCTGTGGCTCAAAGGAGTAGGGCACCGGCCTCATATGCTAGAGGTGGCGGGTTCAAAAACCCAGCCCTGGCCAAAAACTGCAAAAAAACCCATAAGATATATACCAAATTATTAATAGCAGTCACTAATGTCACCTCTGGAGAGTAGATGAATGAATAATTAATATTATCTTCAGAAAGTGAGATTGTTGGGGACTTTATATTTTTTCATTGTTTGTATTTTTCTTGCAGTGTTCAGAAAAATAATCATTTAAAATGTCTTATTATTAACATTTTCTACATGCAGTAAAACAATGTTTGCAGAAATGGAAATCATTGGTCAGTTTAACTTGGGATTTATAATAACCAAACTGAATGAGGATATCTTCATAGTAGACCAGCATGCTACTGATGAGAAATATAACTTTGAGATGCTACAACAGCACACCATTCTTCAGGGTCAGCGGCTTATAGTGTAAGTTCATTTCAGTGTTAAGAATCTTCAGTGTTGGCTGGGCACCTGTGGCTCAAGTGGCTAAGGCACCAGCCACATACACCTAAGGTGGCGGGTTTGAATCCAGCCTGGGCCCGCCAAAACAACAATGACGGTTGCAACCAAAAAATAGCTGGGCACTGTGGCGGGCGCCTGTAGTCCCAGCTGCTTGGGAGGCTGAGGCAGGAGACTCACTTGAGCCCAGGAGTTGGAGGTTGCTGTGAGTTATGATGTTGAGGCACTCTACCCAGGGGGATAGCTTGAGGCTCTGTCTCAAAAAAAAAAGAATCTTCAGTGTTGATTCCCAAATTCCCCCACAAATTTAAGATTTAATAGCTTCTGTGCATCTATATATGTATACATGTGATTTCTTTTTTACCATGAGTATTCATACAGAATATTTTTGTACTTTTTACACAGTAATAGTTATAGTTACTATCTATTTATTGATTACTTCAACAGTGCCTGGTCTATATGCCAGGCACTATTGAAGCAATTTATATCTATTAGTTCATTTAATCCTTGCAAACCTATAACTGTTATAAACAGAAATGTTTTTAAAATGTTATATGACAAAATCAATGATAAACAAAAAATATATTTTCCAGTCGGAAAATACTAGTACTCTGTCTCCCGTGGAATGTTTTTTGTTCTTTTTTTTAGAGAGAGAGTCTCTCACTTTGTCACCCTTGGTAGAGTGCTATGGCGTCACAGCTCACAGCAACCTCCAGCCATTGGGCTTAGGTGACAGCCTCCCCAGTAGCTGGGACTATAGGTGTCCGCCACAATGCCTGGCTATTTTTCTGTTGCAGTTTGGCCAGGGCTGGGTTTGAACCCACTACCCTTGGTATATGGAGCTGGCGCCCTACTCACTGAGCCACAGGCACCGCCTGCATGGAATGCATTTTAAATTTTCAATAAGAGTAAATGGTAATAGTAAAGACATTTAGTAAGCTACTTTGTAGTATTGAAATATTCTTGCCTCTCAAGTCTTTTATTTATTCGTTTATTATTATTATTTATTTTTTGTAGAGACAGAGTCTCACTTTATCGCCCTTGTTAGAGTGCTGTGGTGTCACACAGCTCACAGCAACCTCCAACTCCTGGACTTAAGTGATTCTCTTGCCTCAGCCTCCTGAGAGGCTGGGACTACAGGCACCCACCACAACACCCAGCTATTTTTTGGTTGCAGTTTGGCCGGGGCTGGCTTTGAACCTGCCACCCTTGGTATATGGGGCCAGTGCCCTACTCACTGAGCCAGAGGCCTCTCCCTATTTATTTCTTATTTTTGAGGCAGAGTCTCACTCTTGCCCAGGCTAGAGTTAGCCTAGCTCACAGCAACCTTAAACTCCTGGGCTCAAGTGGTTCTCCTGCCTCAGCCTCCTAGAGTGCTAGGATTACAGGCATGAGCCACAATGTCTAGCCAGAAATCCTTTATTTTTTTAGTCATTTGGCATAAATAATGGCTTATCTGTGGCATTTCAAGTTGATCTGGGTAATCACAGGACTCTTTATGTCCCAAGATGGACTGTACTTCAAGACTAAAGGATAAAGACTTAAATTTCATCCTACCCTACCAGGTCCTGCATAGTTTGATGCTGTTGATCTCTTTAGCTTTTCCTAACCCTCCTTTTCATTCCCTATATTTGAGCAATCTGGCCATCTTTCTTTTTCTCTTAGCAGGCCTGAAAAATTCTTATATGGCCATTAAAAAGAATGAAGTATATTTTAATGTATGGCTCTGGAAAGATCATAAGTCCACATAGGGCTTGGCATAGATTGTTGTCTCTGGAACACTTATCCCACACCCCCCTTTGACTCCCCCTTACCTCATTAACTCTCACTTGTCCCTATAGCTCAGCTCAAAGATCACTTCCTCAGAGCACCCTTCTCCAACCCACGGTCAAGTCTCACTTGCCATATGTTCTTATGGCACTGGCTATTTTTTCTTTCGGATTGTTCCTGTTGTTTGTAGTCGTAATGGATTTGTTTGACTGTTGGATCAATGTCTTTGTTTCCCACTAATCTGTTAATTCCAGGAGGACCGAAACTGGGTCTATATCTCCTGCCTTTAGCAGTGTTTGTATTATTAAGCATTTAATGTAAATCCAGTAGGAGAGATGGATGGAGAAATAATACAGGCAGAGGAAGGAGCAGGAAAGCAAAATAAGTGCTGTCTGTGCATTTTGTTTTCAAGTGCTGATTATGTTCTAATCTAGCTTCTCATATTTTATTGTGAGGAAGGAAGGAGAGGATCCATAAAAGACCAGGTCATTGGAGTAAGATGGAAGATTTAGGAAAGAAGCAAACTGCTTTTGTAGCTACTTTAACTTCTAAAAAGAACTTTAAGATTAAGAAAAAGGAAATTAGGCTCGGTGCCTATAGCTCAACCGGCTAAGGTGCCAGCCACGTACACCTAAGGTGGTGGGTTCGAATCCCCAG
>NW_003852537.1:3118397-3120442 GCF_000181295.1 Otolemur garnettii | reverse complement strand
AAAAAAAAAAAAAAAAAAAAGTTCCCCTAAAAAGCATTCTGTTTTTCTCTTTCAAGTTATATTACAAGTATCATTCAAATGAAATGTATTTCTCAAATAATGGATTTTTCTCAAAATTCTATTCTTTTAGCTCCAGTCACTGAAAGGGCTAAATTGATTTCCTTGCCAACTAGTAAAAACTGGACCTTTGGGCCCCAGGATATAGATGAACTGATCTTTATGCTAAGTGACAGTCCTGGGGTCATGTGCCGGCCTTCCAGAGTCAGACAGATGTTTGCCTCCCGAGCCTGTCGAAAGTCAGTAAGTAGCTCTTCATGTACCTATTAAACCAAAACTAACGTTTTGGCACTCATGTACACAGATGGAAGTAAAACTCAGTGGAAATCAAGTAGGTGGGAAGGGGGTGGGTGCAATCATAGATAATGAGTCATTTGGCACGTAATGGGTGATGGGCCCATTTACCACCCTACTCAAGCAGTATAAAAGCAATCCATGTAACTAAAACATTTGTACCACTGTAATATTCTAAAATCAATAAAATAAAAGAAAGCTCATTTGCTCAAGATCATAGTCTAAGGAATTTCTTAGTTAAGCTCCTGATTTAGTCAATGTTCTGCCACATTGCTCCCTGTCAGCATGATGTACCAGCTCAGCATGTTTGTGTTATCTGTGCCTCTAACTCATAACTGTAGCTCTTTCTCTATTTCTGTTAAACAGTATTGTATCTTAGAGCTCTTGTTGATTCCCAGTATAGTAGCTGTTTAGGCACCTTGTTTGTTGGTGGACCTTATGGGCAATAACAACTTGAGTGAATAGAGATTGCTGCTGCCAGGCCTAGGTGACATTGTCCAAGATTCTGTGAAGTCATTTAGTTGGCAAGTGTCTTACAGGGTGCTGTGCATGGTTATTGCATATTGTATCACTGTTGCCACTTGGATTGGTATTGGAAAGCGGGAGTAGTGGTTGGGCATTACCCTGCTATCCGAGGAAAGTAAGTGACTCTGTTTCACCTGCCATAAAGAGGGGAAGTATGTCATTCCTTTATTTAACAAATATTCCTTGAGCCCCTGCTGTGTGGCCCATCCTGTTCCAGGTGCTAGAGATACAGAGGTAACTGAGGTCCTTGCCGTTGTGGAGGATACAGTTTGGTGGGGAGAAAAAGATATCAACAAAAATTAATGACACCAATAAGATACCAGTAAGTGCACTCAAGACTCCACAGAAAATGAGGGGACCAGGTGAAATGTGGTTAGGGAATGGTGTCTGAGGAATTGACATCTGAACTATTACTTCAAAGTCAGGGTGAAGAAAGAATTGGTCAAATAGAGCAAGTGTGAAGGGTCAGGGTGTTTGAGTGAAGCCAGGTGCTGACTGTGTGCCTGGAGAGGGGCAGCCACATAGAGCCTATGAAGGCCCTGTCAGAGCCTGGAGGCTGTGCTGCATGTTGTAGGAGCTGCTGGGGAGGGAAGTGACAGCAAAGGGTGTCAGGACTGCAGGAGGGGCCTGGATAGGATCAAGAGTACTGTGTGAGACGTGGTCTGTCTGGGATCCCATTAGACTTTAAGTGAGGGTGTCTAAAAACAGTCATGTGAAGAGTCTAGTGCAGTGTTTTTTTTAACCTTTTTTATCTCACACCAGACTCAAGTCTATAATTAAACTTATGCAGCATATTTAAATTATGTTGATCAACAAAAGAGTAAAAGAATATATTTACTGTGCTTTGAACTTCTTTTGAAAATAATTTAATTAATCTTTACACATTTTCACAGCACACCTAAGATCCTCTCATGGCACACTGAAAATCGCTGATCAATGGGTGGTGCCTGTGGCTCAGTGAGTAGGACGCTGGCCCCATATACCAAGGGTGGTGGGTTCAAACCTGGCCCTGGCCGAATTGTGACAAAAAAATAGCCGGGAATTGTTGCGGGCACCTGTAGTCCCAGCTATTCGGGAGGCTGAGGCAAGAGAATCGCTTAAGCCCAGGAGTTGGAGGTTGCTGTGAGCTGTGACGTCACCACACTCTACAGAGGGCGATAAAGTGAGAC
>NW_003852537.1:3112172-3118168 GCF_000181295.1 Otolemur garnettii | reverse complement strand
TAGCCAAGCATTTAAAAGTTCTAGGTTTCATTGTGACTCAAAGGCCTGTAAAGCCACAGCCTTCTCCTTTCTCCTGTCCTGGCAGACGCATTATTGTGCTCTCCCTCTTCCTCCTCAGTCACTCTCTGCCTGTCCTTCCCACCCTGTCTCCTGTGCTGTGCTCCTTCTAATTCTGTAGTCACTCTGGTCCCCTGCCTGCCTCCATGCTGTCTGCTTGCTGTCTTCTCAGCTGTGTACGCAACCTGGCTTTCCAGTGGGCAGGCCCTCCTCACACCTGACTAAAGTAGCCTCTCCTGGGCCCTCCTGGGTGCCACTAGTCTTGATTCTTTGTTAACTTGTTTACTGTCTGTCTTCCTCCAAGGTGGCAAAGCCCTGCTCTTTACCTTGTCCTCAGACTGCAACTGGCATTGGTAGACTCTGTACTGTAGGAAGAACTAGGGTGACAGAAGAGTTCAGATTTGTTTCCTCTCTCCATGGCTCCTCGTTTCTTAGGATCTCAGATTCTCTGGCTCACTGTGGTGTCTACTGCTTTCCCTCTCCCTGCCCGAGAGGGATCTGTGTTGTGAAGCCAACAGGGCCAGGGCCAGGGCTGGAGAGAGGCAGGAGAGCTATTATGGGGAGAGCAGGCCAGAGCCCAAGGAAAGGGAATTGACACACAGTGATGCTTGCACCCATCTAGAGAAAGAGGATCCCGGGAATGCTGTGGTTCAGAGGCAGGAGCTTGCTTGATGGACTTGTGCAAGGGGAAGGGGTGGTAGTGAGGGATATGTTCTTGGAGGTGCTGGCAGGCCAGTGAGGGCCAAATTAGGTGACAGAAGGGGGTGAGTCTTTTATTCAGGTGAGAGGGGAGAGCTGTGAAGAGGAGTGATGTGACCTGACAGACTTTCAAAAATAATCCCTTGCTGCTGAGTGAAGAGCTGCTGGTAGAGGTGGGGGGAGCAGGAAGGTTCAGGAGGAGGCTGTTGTAGCTGCCTAGGAGAGAGGTCACGGTGGAGCTGCTCAGAGTGGTTGGGGGTGGACAGGTGTAGTCAGCATCTGGTATAGGGATGGTGCCACTATGAAAGAGCCAAAGGAGGCCTCAATTTCGCAAAAGGGTGGGGTGCTGAGATACTCGATAGAAGTTAAGGATCTTAGGGGAAGATTTTTTGGGGAATGTGCTTTTTGAGTTGTAATCAATCTTATTTTAGAGAGGAATGTTTCTTTTTTTTGGCTGGGGCTGGGTTTGAACCCACCACCTCTGGCATATGGGGCTGGCGCCCTACCCTTTGAGCCACAGGTGTTGCCTGAGAGGAATGCTTTTGAAGACTTGCTTTTCTAACAAAAACAGTAAAACTTTCAATTGTTTCTCATTTTCAGGTAATGATCGGAACTGCTCTTAACACAAGCGAGATGAAGAAACTCATCACCCACATGGGTGAGATGGACCACCCCTGGAACTGTCCCCATGGAAGGCCAACCATGAGACACATTGCCAATCTAGATGTCATTTCTCAAAACTGACATCTCACTCTATGAAATTACAGATTTTATTGCAGATTTTTCTGTTTTAAAAGACAAGGTCTTAAGAAACCTTTTTGTAGGGAGGGAGGGGTTCAAAATTAACCTGCTGCTTAAAAATATAATGTACCAGCTCCATTTATAAATGGTCTTGAGAACCTTTCAAACCATATGGAGCATTGCTTGCAACATATTTTGTTCTGCATTTGCATGTGCGTGTGTGTGTGTGTGTGTATAGGCAAGAACATGTTTTATAAAAAATACGAGCACTTTGGAAGTTACCCAGGCCTCTGCTCTTGCTGAATGTATTTTTAGTCTGCAACTTATAGCCCTTAATAATTAAATTCTTATTAGTTTAATCTCATAAATGTAAAATTATTGTCCTTTTGTGTTAGTAGGTTTCAACCCTAATGAACATAAAATTTTTTTTAATGAATAATCCAAAAAACAAGGGGCATTGTCTACCAAACTTGAAGAAAATTTTTGTATGGGATTGGTGGTCACTATTTTTGAGTGTTTCTCTGTGCAACCAAGGTGTCAAAGTGCTGTTCTAAGCAGGAAAAAAGATTTGTTTTTTTCTGTAATCAAGTGCTATCATCCGTTTTCCTCCGGGTATGAACTGAAGGACATTCTAGTTACTGACCCTGAAGGGTGGGTACTGAAGATGTAAGAATCTCTTGTCCATCTTGCACATAGTTTTATTATAAGATTCTTATCCTATTTGAACTATACCAAAAATGGAAATAAAGATGCCCTGTGTAGAGTCCAAATGGAGGTTGCACAGCGAGGACCAGTGTGAACTTCCCTGCTGCCCTCTGGGGAGAAAAGCTTTCTTAGATGGAACCAGACAGTAAAGCAGTGACTATTGCCACCTATTGTGTCAAATACTATGGTGATGTGCATCTGTGGCGTCTTGTGAGAATCACTGGAATTGTAGGCAGGATAATGGCCCCCAGAGACAGGTGTGGCTTAATCCCTAGGACCTCTGACTACATCATCTTATATAGCAAAAGGATCTCTGCAGGTGTGATCTAGTTAAGTTATTGGATGGGGAGACTGTCCTGGATTGTCCAGGAGGAGTTCTTCAGAGTGGAGGACCTTTTTCCACTGGCCAGAGAGAGGACACTTGGTTTTGCAGACAGAGGGATGCGCCAGGAACCGAGGAACAAGCGGTGGCCTCTGGAAGCTGGAGTGCAGGAAACGTATTATCTCTGCCAGACTGACTTACAGACCATAGGATAATAAATTTGTGTTGCTTCAAGCCACTGGCTTTGTGGTACTTTGTTTATGACAGCAATGAAAAACTAATGCCTGGATGAATGTCTGTAGCTCAGCAGCGAGGGTGCCAGCCACATAATCCTGGAGCTGGCGGGTTCGAATCTAGCCTGGCCTGCTGAACAACAATGACAACTACAACCAAAAAACAGCCGGGCATTGTGGCAGGTGCCCATAGTCCCAGTTACTTGGGAGGCTGAGGCAAGGGAATTTGAGGTTGCTTGGAGGCTGAGGCAAGAGTTTGAGGTTGCTGTGAACTGTGATGCTACAGCACTCTACCGAGGGTGACATAGACTGTCTCAAAAAAAAAAAGAAAGAAAGAAAAAACTGGTACTTGAATAAATTACAGTGTTATGGAGAAGCAGTTAGGAGGCCAAGTGCCGCCGCTGCTGTAGATGCAGCAGAGCTGAGGACCACTCTGTGGCCTCACGTTGGTGGTGCGGCGGTTCCTTTAAGAGCAAGGGGCGTGGAGGGGAGGACGCGGTTGCCTGGAGACGGGGCTGGACCCCAGGACGCCTGGACGCGTGCAGTCCTGCTGCCACCTGCGCCTGGTCTGGCCTGGTGCATGCCGCAGCCTTCCACAACCAGGTGAGTGCTCATGCCACGCCGTGTGTAAGCGGCAGCCCTGGAGACCATCTCCTCTTTTGTTGAGCTGAATTGACTGGACTTAGGGACCTGGGTACGTGGCTTGGGAGGACCTGAGGCCGAGCAGGACGGTGCTGGGAGCCCAGCCAGTACTCTGTACTGTAAACAGCCAGGGAGAACAGGAAAAAAATTAGTAAACACGCAGAGAGAAATGAAATCGGTTTTATTTGCAGTCATTATTTCATTGATAGAGGACTAAAAGGCTTATAGAAAAGTCCTGTGTGGGGCGGCGCCTGTGGGTCAGTGAGTAGGGTGCCGGCCCCATGTACCGAGGGTGGTGGACTCAAACCCAGCTACAGCCAAGCTGCAACAAAAAAATAGCCTGGCGTTGTGGTGGGTGCCTGTAGTCCCAGTTACTCAGGAGGCTGAGGCAAGAGAATCGCTTAAGCCCAAGAGTTGGAGGTTGCTGTGAGCTGTGACGTCACGGCACTCTACTGAGGGTGACAAAGTGAGACTCTTAAAAAAAGAAAAGGCCTGTGTGAGGAGAGAGCAGATGGAGTCACACTGCCCAGGTATGGCTTCAGGGAGGCGGTGATCAGGGCCTGGAAGGAGCAATGGGGTTTTGAAGGAAGACAGAAGTCTAGAAGTGGGGTTGAGCTAGCAAATGGGGTGCACAGAAGTTGCCATCCAGGTAGAGGAGGGGAAGGGGCACCCATTGCACCCCAGGACTCATTTGGAGGGCTTTGAAAACTATGGCTCCTCTACTCCTCAGCTCTGGGGGACATTGGACAAGGTATTGCCCCGTCCTTTCTTGTCTGGCACAGAAGAGGCAATCAACAGTAGTGCTACAGAGAGTAGGCAGCCAGTGATTTTTCAAGTTCAAAAACAGGAAAGGGACAAAATAATCACTCCATCTGTTGACTTTGCTCTGTATCCTGTATCAGGGATTTCTCTGTGCATCCCCTCATTTTATCAGCATGATAAAACAGAGGAGATTAATCAATCCAGCTCTTGAACACTTTGCAGTGCTGATATATCAAGGGAGGGGCTTGTAATGTGTGAATTGGCCTTAGAGGGGAGGCCTTAGGTAGTTACTTTCAACTGGTGTGGCTTGAAAAATTTTAAAGATCATTAATTTATTTTTGAAAGAAGATCAAAACACAGTAAATATATTCTTTTTTTTTTTTTTTTTTTAAGACAGTCTCACTTTGTTGCCCTTAGTAGAGTGCCATGGCATTGTAGCTCACAGAACCTAAAACTCTTGGGCATAAGTAATCCTCTTGTCCCAGGTAGCTGGGACTACAGGCAACCGCCACAACTCATGGCTATATTTAGAAACAGTGTTCTTACTCTTGCTCAGGCTGGTCTCCTGACCTCAGGCAATCCACTGGCCTCAGCATCCCAGAGTGCTAGAATTACATGTATGAGCCACCTTGTTGGGCCTTACTCTTTTTCTTGATCAACATAATTTAAGTGTGCTGTGGAAGTTTAACTACAAGTTCAAGTGTGCAGTGAGATAAAAAAGGGTGAAAAACACTGCCTTAAAGGTTAAGTAGCCCTTTTTTGTGTATAGGGTTACGCTTCTTACAGCAACACTATTTATTCGAAAAGATACAACATTAGATAGTGGTTCCAATTTAAAAATTTTTGGAAACAACCAATGTAGTTTCGAAATTCTATTATTTTTATAAACTGATGATACTTACAATTAGTTTTTCAGGCTTAATGAGGAGACTGATAATGACATTGTGTTGTAAAGCTCTACAAGTGAAAAACCTCAGATATTTAGAGACATAATTTTTATTTTTCAGATGAAATTCATCAGTGCTTTGAAACAAATAGCTCTCAGCCAAAGGAGTCATTTGGTATTTATAAAGTAAATTTTGGGTCTTCCACAGACCATGGTGAAGGAAAAGAAAAAAGCAGATAAAAAAGGAGATAAGTCTGGCCGCATTCCCTCATCTTTCTCTGACTATCCAGAGATTTCTAAACCAGACGGCAGCACCACCCGGCAAGAAATATCCCTAGGTGATGCCCCACAATTGGAAGTGCCACTCCATGAAACAGAACCCCAAAATGGACCTGAAAACCTTCAGCAGGATAAAGATACCACTCAATATGAAGAGCCCATTCTGACCAAACTCATAGTGGAAAGGTGATTTGAATGGGGTGCAGTAGGCTTTAACACTATGAATCAGCCATTTGGGGGGAAATTTGTTTTGCTTCAAGCATGTGAATACTCGTGCATTTTTATTCCCCACCTCAGAAAACACCTCCGCTTTTAAACTCTGCCTTACGCTGCAGAGCTTGCCCCACTGAGGTCTCTGAGTGCTGCATCTTCCCTGCTCCCCTTTCTGCCACTTTTATGTTCTGTGTTCTTTCTCTTTATCTCTGTCAGCAGTTTTTTCCTTATTGTAGTTTTACCTACCATTTTCCGAGATGACTACAAAAATCTATTTTATTTAGCACTGTTCTCCTTGAATTTAAGACTCAACAATTTTAACTCTACTGGACTTAAATGCCTTGCATCCAAAACCGGAGACTGCTGGCCTTAAAATAAGGTCTGGATTTGTCTTAGTTCTGTGACATTAACCCCTTCAGTGAACCTTAATGAGCTTCAGGTTCTTTTTTTTTTTTTT
>NW_003852537.1:3106273-3111315 GCF_000181295.1 Otolemur garnettii | reverse complement strand
GCTTCCCCTAGAGTGAGTGATCTAAGAGTAAGCAAGAGTAGATGGTATTATTACATGTGTTTTTTTTTTTTTTTTTGAGACAGAGTCTCAAGCGGTCACCCTAGGTAGTATGCATGGTGTCACAGCTTATAGCAACCTCAAACTCTTGGGCTTAGGCAATTCTCATGCCTCAGCCTCCCAAGTAGCTGGGATTACAGGCAACCACCACAACACCTGGCTATTTTTTTTGTTGAAGTTGTCACTGTTGTTTTTAGCAGGCCCAAGTTGGGTTCGAACCTGCCAGCCTCACTGCATGTGGCTGGCACCCTACTCACTGAGCTATGGGTGCTGCCATGTTATTACACGTTTTAAAAGAGTAGAAGCTTTTATTACATGTTCTGCAGACCTAGTCTTGGAAGTCTTCCTTGTCCTTTCCACAGGATCCTAGCAGTTACACAGCCCTATTTCATGGGAAGGGACAACACAGTGTGAACACCAACTGAGAACCCGTCAGAGGCTGGCCACTTCTCTAATAACTTTTAGTTTCTTCCCTGTGTCTACAGAATAAAACTCCTTAGTCTGACACTCTGACCCTCCCAAACACAAGCGCTCAGCCAGACTTCTTCCCACGAATGCCATTTGCTTACACAGACTGTCCTTCCTGGAAGGTTTTCCCCCTGTTTCTGTAGACTAATTCCTACCTCTTAAAGTCAACCTTTTCCATTAATTCTTCCTAATAAGAAGGAACAACTCCTCAAGACTTTTTTTTTCCAAGATAGGATCTCATTCTGTTCACCCAGGCTGGAGTACAGTGTTATAATCATAGGTCCCTGTATCCTTGAACTCCTGGCCTCAAGCCTCAGCCCCCCAAGTGTTGGGGTTATAGGTGTGAGCCACTGAGCCTGGCCAGAACTCCTTTAAATGTTAAAGCTTTTCAGCCATACTTAGCATTTTCTGTTATGCTTAATATTTTCTGTTACATACATACTTACTACATATATATCACTATAATTTGAGTCTTAGTTTCTCTACCTGGCTGAAAATTTCTTAATAGCAGAGATATACTCAGAGACCTTAGACCTGGTAGGTGTCTGGTTGAGATTTATAGTTTGAATACTATCTACAGGTATTTATTAACATTAATTATACACTGTGTGCCAGCCCACAGCTGTAGCTGAGTACTATGGTGGGATATTAAAAAGTCTGAAATATGAAATATAGGCAGTGTGTAGTTACCTTCTATGATGTGCTATTTTTAGGAAAATTCAGAGCATAGTGTCATCAGTGTGTGCTGAGTCAGCTTAGGGAACACAGGATCTGCAATTATCTTGAGGCAGGAGCCTTAGACATTGAATGTTGTGACACAGTAGGGGGAGAATCTAGGCTGGGAGTACCTGGAAACCTATGTGTGTTTTTAGGGAGAGGGAGATATCATTGATATCGTTATATGAAGCTAATATGAATTCTTTAAAAAATCCTATGTGTTTCTTTATTTGTTGCCTTTTTTTTTTTTTTTTTTTTTGAGACAGAGCCTCAAGCTATCCTCCTGGGTAGAGTGCCGTGGAATCACAGCGCACAGCAACCTCCAACTCCTGGGCTCAAGTGAGTCTCCTGCCTCAGCCTCCCAAGTAGCTGGGACCACAGGTGCCTGCCACAACGCCCGGCTATTTTTTGGCTGCAGCCATCATTGTTGTTTGGACGGCCTGGGTTGGTTTCCAACCCGCCACCTTAGGTGTATGTGGCTGGTGCCTTAGCCACTTGAGCCACAGGCATCGAGCCTGTTGCCTTTTTTTTTTCAGAGTCTCAAGCTGTTGCCATGCGTAGTGTGCTGTAGCATCACAGTTCACAGCAACTTCAAACTCTTAGGCTTAAGCAATTCCCTTGCCTCAGCCTCTCCAGTAGCTGGAACTACAGGCGCCCACCACTCGTCTATTTTTTGTTGTTGTTTCAGTTGTCATTGTTTTTTTAGCTGGCCCAGCTGGTTTCAAACCCATCACCCTGGGTGTACATGGCCGGTGCCTTACTCACAGAGTTATGGGTGCCACCCGTTGTTTTTTTTGTTTGTTTTGAGACAGTCTTACTTTAATGCCCTTGGTAGAGTGCCCTGTGTCAGAGCTCACAGAAACCTCAAACTCTTGGTTTAAGTGATTCTCTTGCCTCAGCCTCCCAAGTAGCTGGGACTACAGGCTCCCGCCATAACACCTGGCTATTTTTAGATATGAGGTCTCCTTCTGGCTCAGACTGGTCTTGAACTGGTGAGCTCAGGCTATCTACCCACCTCAGCCTCCTAAGTGCTAGAATTATAGGTGTGAGCCACTGTGCCTGGCCTTATTCATTGTTTTTAATTACTGTAGTAATAAATCCTCATGACAAGTGAAGTAATGCAAAGATGTCTTAAAGAATTGCTAAGCACCCCTTCTACCTCATTTGAATTTTACTCTCCCTACCCCTCCCTGAGTTATCCCTACTTTAATTAATTATAAAGTCTTTTGGGTTTTATAGGTAAATGATGACAATCTTCAATTGAAATAACTTTTTTTTGTTTTGAGACAGAGTCTCACTTTATCACCCTTGGTAGAGTGCTGTAGCATCACAGTTCACAGCAACCTCCAACTCTTGGGCTTAAGTGATTCTCTTGCCTCAGCCTTCCAAGTAGCTGAGATGACAGGTACCTGCTACAACACCCAGCTATTTTTAGAGACAAGGTCTTTCTCTGGCTCAGGCTGGTCTCCAACTCCTATGGTTAGGTGATCTACCTGCCTCAGCCTCCCAGAGCGCTGGGATTACAGGCATGAGCCACTGTGCCTGGCCTTATATGCCAATTGTTTAAATTTCTTGACTTCTGCATTAACTAGGGGCCTCTAGAACCATTGAGAGTAATTGGTGATAAAAGCAAGCATCCCACTCATGTTCCTGATTTCAATGAAATTCATTTCAGCATTTCACTCTTAAAAGTTGGGGTTGCCAGGCAATGCCCATAGCTCAGTGGGTAGGATGCTGGCCACATACAACCAGGCTGGCGGGTTTGAACCCAGACTGGGCCAGCTAAACAACAAAGACAACTGCAATAAAAAAGAAAAATAATATCGGGGCATTGTGGTGGGCACCTGTAGTCCCAGCTACCTGGGAGGCTAAAGGAAGAGAATCGCTTAAGCACAAGAGTTTGAGGTTGCTGTGAGCTGTGACACTACAGCACTCTACTGATGGTGACATGATGAGATTCTCTCTCAAAAAAAAAATGGGGGGTTGCTGTTGTTTTCTTATAAATAGTCTATTGTATTATGTAGTTTTCTCATTTTATAACTTAGAATTATTTTGGAAATGATTGCTGAACTTTTTAAATACCTTTTTGGCATTGTGGTACACATGTATAGTTTTTCTTCTTTAATTTGCTGATGTAATGAATTACATTTATAGATTTTTCTAATGTTTATCATCTTTAGATTCTTGGAATAAGCCCAGTTTGGTCACAGGTGCCAGAGGTTCATTTGTCACCTTACCTTCTTAGAGCCTAGAGAAGAGCCATGTGGCAAATCCCATGTTATGCATTCAGTTCTAACCTAGAAACCTGGACACTATTCTTGATAGCTCCCTTCCCCAAAGCTGATGACACATCAATCAGTGAGCTGTGTTGGATCTATGTCTAGAATATATCTTTTTAGAACAAAAATTGGGCGGTACCTGTGGCTCAGTGAGTAGGGCGCCAGCCCCATATACTGAGGGTGGTGGTTCAAACCCAGCCCTGGCCAAACTGCAACAACAACAAAAAATAGCTGGGCATTGTGGCAGGCGCCTGTAGTCCCAGCCACTTGGTAGTCTGAGGTAAGAGAATTGCCTAAGCCCAGGAGCTGGAGGTTGCTGTGAGTTGTGATGCCACAGCACTCTACCAAGGGGGACAAAGTGAAATTCTGTTTCTTAAAATAAATAAATAAATAAAATAAAATTTTTTTATCAAAGTAAAATAGACATAACATAAAATTTACTATTCTGACCATTTAAATTAAAATTCAGGACCAGGCATCGTGGCTCACTCCTGTAAGCCCACCACTCTGGGAGGCCGAGGTGGGTGGATTGTTTAAGCTCAGGAGTTTGAGACTAGCTTGAGCAAGAGTGAGACCCTGTCTTTACTAAAAATAGAAAAATTACCCATACGTGGCAGGTGCCTATAGTCTTAAATACTCAGGAAGCTGAGGCAGGAGGATTACTTGAGCCCAGGAGTTTGGGGCTGCTATGACATGACAGTAGTCTAGCCTGGAGCAACAGTGAGACACTGTCTCAAATAAATAAACGAACTGTAAAAGTGCCATTAAGCACATTCACATTCTTGTGCAACTGTCCCCGTTATCCATTTCCAGACCTTTCTCATCATTACAAACAGAAATTCTGTACCTATGAAAGGAGAGCTCACCACTGCCCCTTCAAACTCCTGGTAACCCCTATTCTACTTTTAACCCACTGTCACTTAGGGTTTATTCACATCATCCATTACCTTTATTTCTTTGTAGCTATGAAGGAGAGAAAATTCGTGGGCTATACGAGGGAGAAGGCTTTGCAGTCTTTCAAGGAGGTTGTACCTACCATGTAAGTTATGTACTTGGGAACCTGCAGGGTGGAGAGGAAGGTGTGGAGTGATAGTTTTAGATTTGGAAATCTTTAAAGTCCATCGATTCCTCAAAAGATTTTGAAAGTACTTCATGCTGATTTTATTTAGAATCATGATTACATATTTAAGGTGAAAATATAGCTCAGTATAAGTAAAGTAGTCATTTTAGATTTGTTTGTATTCCTGATTCTTATCATATATACAACAGGTCACTAAAGAAAATAATGAAGAATAAAATTTCAGTGTCATCATCCTTTTGCCATAAATGTGATCCATTGGCTATGTTCCTTTTATTTTAGATGAGAAAATTAATTTTGTATATAACATTTTGAATCTGTATTGCTGTGTGGTTTTAATAACCATGTTTTAAAAAAGTTTTTATTGTGGGCTTGGAGCCTGTGGCTCAAACGGGTAAGGCACCAGCCACATACACCTGAGCTGGGAGATTCAAATCCAGCCC
>NW_003852537.1:3104739-3105915 GCF_000181295.1 Otolemur garnettii | reverse complement strand
TCAGCCTCCCAAGTAGCTAGAACTGCAGATGCACACACAGTAAGCTACCAAGGTGTAAGCTACCAAAGTGTAAGCTACCAAGCCTGGCTTCCATTTTAATTATTTTTAAGTTCACAATTCAGTGGGGATTAAGTACATGCACATTGTTGTGCAACTATCATGATCATCCATTTCCAGAACTTTTTCATTATCTCCAACTAAAACTCTGTCCCCATTAAACAGTAACCCCTATCCCACTCCCCATAATTATTTTTCATATTAAATTGTGTTCTAATCTGCTATTCATAACTGTTGCATGGTTGTTGTATGTTTTTGGTGTGTTTTCATTTTTTACCTTTATTACTAATGCCACCATGAAAATATTCATTCATTCATTCAGTTGATCAAAGAAAGATGTGCATATTATAGGAGAATGAATTTTTGGTGCCTGTGCATTAACAATAGACACTTTTGATGTACATTAACTACACTGACAACTATCATATACATATATGTGAATGTCAGTACACACAGATACACCCTGATGATTCCCAGTCAGGGAAAACAGAAAGCATGATAATATTTACAGATGTAATCATTTCTGATATTTTAACCAGGTCTATTTAGTTTAAATAATTTTTAAAAAAATCCTTGAGGCTGGGCGTGGTGGCTCATGCCTATAATCCTAGCACTCTGGGAGGCTGACGGGGGTGGATAGTTTGCGTTCACGAGTTTGAGACCAGCCTGAGCAAAATTGAGACCTCAGTCTCTACTAAAAATAGAAAGACGAAGGTAAAAGAATCATTTTGAGCCCAAGAGTTGGAGGTTGATGTGAACTATGACATCACAGCAGTCTACCCAGGGTTGACAGCTTAAGACTCTGTCTCAAAAAGAAAAAGAAAAACAAAAAATCCTTGATCTTGGTGGTACCTGTAGCTCAGTAGGTAGGGCACCGGCCACATACACTGAGGCTGGTAGGTTCAAACCTGGCTTGGCCAGCTAAAATAACAATGACAACTGCAAGATCAACAACAAAAAAATAGCTGGGACTTGGGGTGAACACCTGTAGTCCCAGTTACTTGGGAGGCTGAGGCAAGAGAATCGCCTAAGCCCAAAAGTTTAAGGTTGCTGTGAGTTGTGATGCCATAGCGCTCTACCCAGGGCGACAGCTTGAGACTCTGTCTCAAAAAAAAAAAA
>NW_003852537.1:3097771-3104346 GCF_000181295.1 Otolemur garnettii | reverse complement strand
GAGACCCTGTCTCAAAAAAAAAAAAAAAAAATCAACAGTGCATTCTTAGTGTTTGTTGTTTTATTTTGTCTTGAAGGGTATGTTTTCAGAAGGACTCATGCATGGACAAGGAACTTATATTTGGGCCAGTGGATTAAAATATGAGGTAAAGCATATAATAATATAGTTCTAAACTGTAACTATGGAATTTAAGGTCAGGTTCCCACAATTAAACATACTGTTATCATAAAAGTAATTCAGCACATGGGTTGAAAAAATATTCACAGAACCAAAGGTTATAGTAATTCGTGATTGCTATTCGATATTCATCTGTATATTCTGGAGGTAATCTATGTGTTCTGAGTGTATGTATACCTGTACTTAGCCCCTCCTACTTTTTATAAACACATATAGTTAGTTGGTACCTTTATTTTTTAGAGATTGAACCATTTCCATTCACTCAGATCTAACTATATACTGGCTGCATGCATTCCATAATGTGGATTTCACTTCACACATCTTGCTGGGTTGAGGGGAATGTGTATTTTTAAATTGATTGCTGGGATCAAATTGCTCCTAAGAGATTGTACCAGTTTCAACTCCCACCCACAAATTGTGTGAGGGCCTGAAATGCTATTCTAAAAATCTCAATTACAGAGTTACTAACAGATGGTGTTTATAAGTGGTAATGAAGACATTTCAAACACATGCACATAACACACTTATTCAAATAACAGCCAGGCAGTGATGGAAACAGAGGCAACTGTGGCCCGGGAAAGCAGCTAACTAGACCTGGACAGCAGGTGGCCTGTAGCAGAGGTGCAGGGAGAGTGCAGGAGGGGTTGGCCCTCACTGTAGAGGGTAGGGGAGAGACCTGCCAAGGTCCAGGGGAACCTGAGGGTTGGGTACCAACGACAGTTGAAGGCCAGACTTTCCCACTTAACATCTTGCAGTTTAGCCTGTGGCCGAGGTTCAGGGTTTCTGGTCCCTGAATGGCAATTTTCCAGGAGTCCTCTCTTCTCCATTGTGTCTGGAAACTCTTGGGGAGGGGGCATTTTTGCAGATACAGGCCCCTGTACCAACCCCATCAGGAAGGTTTATGGGCAGGATTCTGGGGACTTTCCCAGAAGCATCCTCAGGGAAGGCAGCTGAGGCCTTACGACCAAGCCAGGTTGTACCGTCTCCCCTTTTCTCCGTGGACCAGCTACCTCCAAGGAGTTCTTATTCCACTAAGAACACTAAGTCTAGATAATCATCAGGATCTCCTGGAGAGTACAGTGAATTAGCTTCCTGGGAGGCAGGTTCCAAGAGTCTGAAGTTCCCAAGGTCAGCACTGGAAGGAACCACTTTACCATGTCACCTGCTTGCTTCTTGGAACTTAGTCTATAGGTGACCTTCCTGATATTTTTTTCTGCCTGAGCTTCCACCCAGTGAAGGGGTTGGGAGAGAGAGGATGGGAGATGCAGAGAAAAATGGAGAAGGGAACAAGTGGGAGTTCCACTGTTTCCCCGGAGGAGAGCCAAGAACAGTATCAGCGGTCAAGAGATGTCTCAAGCAGCCCCCAAGATTAAGGATCCCTCCACTGCCTTCTGTCACCTTCTGGCCATTTTACCCCAGGGGGAATTTGTGAAGAACATTCCTATGAACCACGGCATGTTCACCTGGCCAGATGGCAGCATGTATGAAGGTGAAGTGAGGAACGGCCTGAGGCACGGCTTTGGCATGTTCAAGTGCAGCACTCAGCCGGTGTCCTACATCGGCCACTGGTGCCATGGCAAGAGACATGGGAAGGTGAGTGAGGCAGCCACTTGGCAGGGTCCCACCTGGGAAAGGAGGAACAGACACAGAGGGTGGGGTGCTCTTGAGGATGTATTGGCTGTTTGCTTATTGAAAGGTAAACTTCACATCACACAGAAGTCACCATTTTAAAGGGTACGATTCAATGGTCTTTAGTACATTCACAACGTTACACAGCCATCACTACTATTTAGTCCCAAATGCTTCATCAGTTCAGAATAAAACCCCATACCCATAAGGCAGTTATCCCCACTCACGCCACATCCCCTGCAACCACAGATCTGTCTTCTGTCTTATGGGTTTACCTATTCTGGACATTTTATATAAATGGAATCATATAATATGCAACCTTTTATGTCTGTATTCTTTTACTTAGCAGAGTATTTTAGAGGTTCAACCATGAAATCAAATAAAGTTATCAGTATTTCCTTTCCTTATATGGGTGAATAATACTCCATTGTTAGTATTTACTATAGTTTAGGTTGATGGACATTTGGGTTGTTTCCATCTTTTGACTATTATAAATAGTGCTGGTATAAATATGTTTACAAGGATCTATTTGAGTCCTTGTTTCAGTTCTTTGGGGTATATGTCCAGAAGTGGAATTGCTGGGTCATATTGTAAGTTTATGTGTAACTTTTTGAGGACCCACCAAACTGTTCTCCACAATGGCTGTACCATATTCTATCTCCACCAGCAATGCAGGGTATATTCACTTCTAACCAAGGTGGCTATTTTTGGTAGTTCTGTTTTGCTTTTGTGTAGGATGATAAAATAATGTAGCAATTAATTGGAATTTTAAAAATTTGTAGTTTTAGACAATGTCATGAAAAATCCTCCATTATGATCATCTCTGGTTGAGTATTATAGCAGGCTAGAATATGTCACTTGGCATTAGGCCCAGCATTGTACAGTATTCATATATGGGTTCTTAAACAAGTGGGGACTCCTTTTTTTCTTTTTGTAAATAATTTATGACTGCCTTCTAAGATAAGATAAATGCCCTAATTTATTTCCAAACCTACGGCGTCCAGTGCACTATTCAGAATATCCACAGTAATCAGTGCCTTACTCAAGTAGTGCTCTAGGAAGAAGTGATGCACAGGGAGAGACAGATTTGCCACCAACCTTGAAAGAGAAATCTCTGAGATTCTGGCTCTGGAACTCTTTTAATCTGAACAGCACAGACAGTTTAATCTCAGCTCTGTCTGCTTCTGAAGAGCCCTGGTCTTTTGCTGATTCTCTTATAAGTGGAACCACTGTACAGGATAAAACCAGAATGAGAAGTCCTTTCATGAGATACACGCCAGAGTCCCTGGACATCAGCCAAAGGCTTCAGACAAACCAAGGTGGACTTCCAAAGTCTGTGCCTTAAAGAATATCTGCATTTCAAAGTTCAAAAGAGAATTAGAAATCTAGTGCAGCCTTCTTCCTTGGTGGATACTGGCCAAGAGAGTTAGGAGAGAGTAATTGGGCCACATGGTTAGCACCCGGACCTTCCCTCACACCCACCTCCAGGGGAAGACTGCTTAGGCTTCACCATGATCCCTTACCATGAACTCTCCCCTGCTTTACTCAGGCTTTATCAGACTGTTCCATTGTGGTGTGGATTTTTTTGTTTGTTTTTCTCACAGCACATCCCTTGAGATATATTGGAGGGGCTGGGAATTGTGACTTCTAAATGCCAGCAGCTGGATGGCTGTAAGAAGGAACAAGTTAGCCTGACAATGAGGAAAAATATAGTGTGCACCTGTAATCCCAGCTTCCCTGATGGAGGCTGAGGCAGGAGGATCATTTGACTACACCTGTGAATAGCCACTGCACTCCAGCCTGGGCAACATAGTGATACTTTGTCTCTAAAATAATTTTTTAAAAAAAGTTTGGGTACATAAGAGAAAGAGACCTTTAGTTCAAGGAAGGTGCAGCTATTCACCCTAGGTGGCAACAGGACAGGATTTCTTTGAATTTTTCTTATGGTTGGTATTATAAAAACAAACAAAAAGAAAAAGGAAAGGATTTCTTTAGATATTTATTTCACTAATAGTTACTGAATATAGTGAATATAACTGAATATAATGAATGTCATCATTCATTGAATCAGTTTTTTTTTGATTTTTAAAATTTTTGTGGAGATAGGGTCTCACTATGTTGTCCAGGCTGGTCTCAAACTCCTGGCTTCAGGTGTTCTTCGATTTCAGCCTCCCAAAGTGCTGGGATTACATGGGTGAGCCACTGTGCCTGGCCATGGCATTTGGTTATTGAGGAGTAATTGACTTGTGACATCTCATTCTCCTTTGGTGTGGATATTTTATCATTTTCTTCTGCTTCTTCTTTTTTTCTGATACAGAGTCTCTGTGGCCTCTGGTAGAGTGCTGTAGTGTCACAGCTCACAGCAACCTCAGACTCTTGGCCTCAAGTGCTTTTCTTGCCTCAGCCTCTCAGGTAGCTGGAACTACAGACACCTGCCTGGCTACTTTTAGAGGCAGGGTCTCACTCTTGCTCAGGCTGGTCTTGAGCCTGTGAGCTCAGGCAATCCACCCCCCTCAGCTCCCAGAGTGCTAGGATTATAGCCATGAGCCACTTTATCATTTTATTGATTGTAAAACAGAAACATAATAGATTATGTTTCTTGCCTACATATGTCATTGACTTCTGCATAGTTTATACTTCTTAAATTCATATATGTTTTTCTGTACATTTAACAAAGCATTTGTGTCATGAGGTTTGATTTTTTTTTAATCTTATTTGTTTTAGGGCTCCATTTATTATAATCAGGAGGGTACCTCTTGGTACGAGGGAGACTGGGAACACAACATCAGAAAGGGCTGGGGAATAAGATGGTAGGTATGACCACTGCTACATTTGAGTATGGGTGAAAAAGTGTGTGTGGTCCCCAAAAACATACACTTTGGCTATTTAAATACAAGGTGCAAAAATCTCTGAGAACACATTGTTTCTCAAAACAGTGTGGAATATTTAAATTAATCCCAATATAATCTCCATAGTGATTATATTCTATGGAAGATTTAGAAAACTACCTTGTTAAATGATATCTACTCATACTCTTTCACTTTATTTATTCATTTTGTATTTTGTATTTATTTTTTTTTGAGACAGACTCTGATTCTGTCGTCCTGTATAGAGTGCTCTGGTGTCACAGCTCACAGCAACCTCAAACTCTTGGGTTTAAGCCATCCTTTTGCCTCAGCTTCTCAAGTAACTGGGACGACAGGCACCTGCCACCATGCCTGGCTAGTTTTTCTGTATTTTGTAGAGATGGAGTCTCACTCTTGCTCAGGCTGGTCTTAACACTCCTGACCTCAAGCGATCCTCCCAAAGTGCTAGGATTTCTCGTGTGAGCCACTGGACCCGACTTGACTTTATTATATGTAGAAGTTGCCTTTTTTTGTTTTATATATTAATTGTGGATCTCTAGTATTATATATTTTCTGAACAATGTTGACATATTTGCTTGCTTGCTTGATTTTCTTTTCTTTTTTTTTTTTTTTGAAGAGGAGCTGGCAGCCAGAGAGTACCAGTCTTTCCCACCAAACTGTTTTTTTGCTTGATATTAGATTAAACTAATGGAGTCACATATTTTAAGCACTAAAACATTTGGGGGCAAAATAAAAACTAATTATAACATGATAGGAAATTACTTTTAAAAGGTCTTAAAACCCCAGCCTTATTCACTTTGTCACCTTATTAAATGACAGAAGGTTTAATCAGGTGATTTATTCTCTTCCTAAGTTGGTTATGTTTACCTACCACACGCTTATCCATTGAATTTCAAATACAGGGAGGAGTGCCTGGGTGCAAAGGTGTTGTGGGTGGTGGAGGTTAAAAGAAAGTCTTGAAGGTAAATGCTGTGTATGAGGTAATCAGTTGTTTTTCACTGGTTTCTTTTGTCTTAGTTACAAATCTGGAAATATATATGAAGGCCAGTGGGAAGACAACATGCGCCATGGGGAAGGGAGGATGAGGTGGCTGACAACCAATGAAGAGTACACTGGCCAGTGGGAGAACGGCGTCCAGGTACACACTGGCCAATTTCAGCTGCTTATGCCCAGATGTAGATGCTCTGCTGATCTTCAGCACATGTATTAATTGGAATGATAGTGTATAGTAATCTGAAGTTTACATCCCGCTAAATTTTGAAACTCAAATTGCTATGTTCTGGTCTCAACTGTACTTTTATACTGTGATTTTATTACTTAGTCTTCTCTAATGGTTTTACCCACAAACTAGGTTCTGCCTGTCATTGGTAAATTCATATGGCTCCTGTAAGGACTGAGACTGTTTATAATTTAAAAGCTATTGATTTTGTAAACAAAAGAGAAACTTTATATAGGTTTTATATAATTTTATATAGTCTGTATAGCTAGGATTCTTTTCTCTCCTCTCTCTTCCTCCCCTTCTCTTTCTCTTCTTTCTTCTCTATTTCTTTCTACTCTGTTGCCCAGCCTGGGAATGTCATATCCTGATCAGAGTTTGCTGTAACCTCAAACTTCTGGGCTCAAGTGATCCTCCCACCTCAGCCTCCTGGACTCCTGGCCTCAAATGATACTCCTGTCTTGGCTTCCCAAAGTGATGAGATTACAGATGTAATCCACTGTACCTAGCCTATATAGTGAAGATTTTCTGGTGATATCTTATTAGTATACATTAGTCTAGTAATTGGGGACCTTGCTGAAGTCATATAATAATAGTTCTATTAATAGTTGCAGATTCGTTGGGATTAGAACATTCCGAGTGGACTCAGTATAAATCATACAGATTTTTTTTTTTTTTTTTTTTTT
>NW_003852537.1:3072252-3097016 GCF_000181295.1 Otolemur garnettii | reverse complement strand
ACATTGATTTTCTTTTTCCCTCCCCTCCCCTCCCCTTTCCTCTTTTGAGACATCACTCTGTTGCCCAGGCAAGAGTGCTGTGGTATCAGCCTAGCTCATAGCAACCTCAAATATTGGCAAATCTCCTGGCTCAGCCTCCCAAGTAGCTGGGACTACAGGTGCCTGCCACAATACTTGGCTAATTTTTCTAGTTTTAGTAGAGGTAGGGGTCTCACTCTTGCTTAGGCTGGTTTTGAACTCAAGTTCAAGCAGTCCTCCCAAGAATGCTAGGATTACAACTGTGAGCCACTGTGCCCAGCATAAAACGTTGATTTTCAATTGTTGAACCAACCTCACATTCCTGGGAATGTTTGGTCATGATATCATTATCCTTTTTGTATCTTGTGGAATTCAACTTCGTATTTTGTTGAGAAATTTTGTATCTGTGTTCATGAGGAATATTAATTTGTAGTATTCTCTCCTTATAATGTTTTTGTCAGATTTTATAATGAAAGCAATGTTGTCTTCATAAAATGAGTTGGGAAATGTTATCTTCTCTTTACTTTTCTGGAAGACTTTGTAGAATCGTTATTTTCTCACCCTTAACAGTTTAGTTTAACGTTCCAGGGAAGTCTTCTGGACCTGGTGTTGTCTTAGTGGGTGATTAATTATGAATTAACCATAAATCTATTTTTTTTAGTGGATAATGAACTATTCAGGTTATCTATTTCTTCTTAAGATTTGAAAGTTTATGTTATTTGAAGAATTTGTCCACTTCATAGATATAAAATTTATTGGCATAAAGTTGTTTATAGCATTCTCTTTTTTTTTTTTAACATATATAAAATCTATAACAATGTTCCCTCTTTCTCCTAACATTAACAATTTGTGTTTCTTTTCTTTTTTCTTCATCATTCTTGCTAGAAGTGTATCACTTTCATTAATCTTCTCAAAGAGCCAGTTTGTATTTATTTTCTTTGATTTAAAAAATTTTCTGTATAACTGATATCTGTTCTTTGTTATTACATTCTTTCTGCATGTTATGAGTTTAATTTTCTTTTCTTATCCTAGATTTATAAGATAGAAACTTTATTGATTTGATATATTTCTTCTTTGTAAATATAAGCATTCAACACTATCATTTTTCTTTTTCTTTCTTTCTTCTTCTTCTTCTTCTTCTTTTTTTTTTTTTTTTTTTGAGATAGTCTCACTTTGTCACCCTCAGTAGAGTGCTGTGGTCTCACTCAAACTCTTGGGCTCAAGTGATTCTCTTGCCTCAGCCTCCCAAATAGCTAGGACTAGAGATGCCCACCACAATACCTGGTTATTTTTTAGAGATGGGATCTTGCTCTAGCTCAGGTTGGTCTCAAACCTGTAAGGTCAGACAATCTACCTGCCTTGGCCTCCCAGAGTGCTAGGATTACAGGCGTGAGCCACCATGCCCGGCCTGTTCTATCAATTTCTGAGAGAAGAGTGCCCATGTATAATTGTAGATTTGTCTCTTTTCCTTTCTGATTTATTAGTTTGCTACATATATTTTGATGTTTTGTTGTTAGGTGCATATACATTTAGGATTTTTGTGTCTTATGATAAGATATCTTATCTCAAGATAATGTGAATTATCTCTTTATCATTATATAATATTTCCCTTTAACCTTGGTAATTTTCATTTTTCTGAAGTCTACTTTGTCTCATATGAATGTAGCCACTAAGCTTTTTTTTCTTTTTTCTTTTCATTGCGGTAAAATATATACAATGAAAAATTTAATGTCTTAGCTATTTTGAGACAGAGTCTCACTATGTCACCCTCAGTAGAGTGCTGTAGTATCACAGCTCATAGCAAGCTCAAATTCTTGGGCTTACGTGATTCTCTTGCCTCAGCCTCCCAAGTAGCTGGGACTACAGGCACCTGCCACAAAGCCCAGCTTTTTTTTTGTTGTAGTTGTCATTGTTTAGCAGGCCTGGACTGGGTTCTAACCTGCCAGCCCCAGTGTATGTGTCCAGCAACCTAACCACTGAGCTACGGGTGCTGAACCTGTCTTAGCCATTTTTTCTTTCTTTCTTTTTTTTTGCAGTTTTTGGCCAGGGCTGGGTTTGAATCCGCCACCTCTAGCATATGGGGCCAGTGCCCTACCCCTTTGAGCCACAGGCGCCAGTGGGTCTTTGCCATTTTTAATGGTACAGTTCAGTGGTATTATCTACAGTAATATTGTTGTGCCACTGTCTATCCAGGGAACTCTATCTTGTAAAACTGAAACTCTATACCTATTAAACAATAACCCCTCCTTTCTCTCCACCCCCTAGGCCCTGGCATCCACCATTCTACTTTCTGTCTTTATGGGTTTGACTACTCTAGATCCCTCATATAAGTAGAACCATACAGTATTTATTCTTTTGTGACTGGCTTATCTCACTTAGCAAAATGTCCTTAAGATCCATCCATGTGTCAGTATAGCCTTCTATTTTAAGGATGAGTTATATCCAAATATGGATATATTCTGTATCCATATTTTGTTTATCCATTCATCTGTCCATGGATGCTTGGGTTCCTTCTACCTTCTGGCTGTTGTGAATAATGCTGCTCTGAACATGGTATAGAAATACCCATTTGAGTCCCTGCTTTCAATTTTTTGGGGAATAACATTCTATGTTATATATAGAATCATCGTGTTGTTGAAAAAATTGTATATGTATTTATATATACCTATAATGTTTATTTGCTTGTTTATTTATTTGCAACAGGATTTATTTATTTATCATTTATTTATTTGAAAGAAGATCTTACTCTGTCATTGGGACTGGAGTGCAATGGCATGATCATAGTTCACTATAACCTTTAATCCTGGGTTCAAGCAATCCTCCCATCTCAGCCTCCCAAGTAGCTAAGACTATAGGTGTGCACCCATCACAACCAGCTAGTTTTAAAATATTTTTGTCGAGACAGGGCCTTGCTGTGTTGCCAAGGCTGATCTTAAACTCACAGCCTCAAGCAGTCTTCCTGCCTCAGTCTCCCAAAGTGCAGGGATTACAAGCATGAGTTACCTCAACTAGCCAATATGTTGATTTAATATATCTGATTGTATGTGCCTAGGGAAAATACGGATGAATTCTTAAACCTATTTAGTGGTTACCTCTGGAAAGTGGGATTGAGTAGGGAGTACTTTTAACAAATCTTTATATTAAAAAATGAAAATTTAAAATAATAATTAAAATAATCATTATTAAGCCAAGCCCATTATACATGTTATCTTCAATCTTTACATTCAATCTTCAGGGTAGGTATTATTTCTTTTTACAACTGAAGAACTTAGAGGGCTTAAATAATTCACCTTAGACCAGAAGACTTGTTAGTAAATATTTGAACTGAGAATGAAATGCAAGTCTGTATGACTCCAAAATCTATATTCTTTGCATCTACAAATTATGTTTATATTCTACTTTAGGTAGATTTAGGTAAAAAGGGGAACTGTTTTGAGCATTTCTGGTGACAATTTGCTGCTTTTCAGAATGGCTTTGGAACACACACATGGTTTCTAAAGAGAATCCCCAACTCCCAGTATCCTTTGAGAAATGAATACATAGGAGAGTTTGTAAATGGGCATCGTCATGGACATGGAAAGTTTTACTATGCCAGTGGAGCCATGTATGAGGGAGAATGGGTTTCCAATAAAAAACATGGTATGGTGAGTATAGATTACATTTTAAAGATCATGTCAAGCAATTGAAATACAGTATGTCATTCTCTAGTAAGTTGCATTATCCCTTTTGTATAGGATAACTTACTGTTTTCTTTAGGTGATTACATGAATTTTAAAATATTTCTAACCTATCACTGATTTCTTACATATTTAGTGGTTATTTAATTAGTTTGTGTTATGTGTGAGGGTGGTTTTGGTTGCAAGTAACAAAACCTACCGGCCGGGTAGGTTTGATTCGTTGATTCAGTGATGTGGGAATTTTTCTTCCATCTAGCCATCATATCTCCCACTGTGTGAGTGTTGCCCTTGCATTGCCCATCTCCCATAGTTGCAAGATGGCTGGTGTGGTTCCAGGTCTCACTTTCACCTGCCACATTAACTAGGAGAAGAAAAGAAACCCTTTGTCCCAGAAATTCTCTACAAATGTCTTTTGTTGCACGGAGCTGAACTGGGTCATCTGTCCACCTCTGAATCAGTGACTGACGACTGGCCTGGGTCTGACAAATATAGAAGAGTCCCTGTTGTGTGACGGGTACCCCACTGGTCACTAGCATAGTTTAATAAGACACAATCTGTGACCTAGTAGTGCTTAAAATCGAGGAGAGGTGGTGGGCAGATGCAGAGGAGAGGAAGACGAAAAGCAGGAGGAGGAGGAGAGAGGATTCGTACAATGATGTGAGGCTCCAGGAGACAATCATGGGCAGGCTGAGTGTATGTTTTCAAAACAAACCAATGAAAAGCTCTAAACCCTTGAAAAAGCTATTGATATACATTTACCAATGTTTTTCTGAGAAAACTTCCTAAATTGCAAAAAGTTATTTTTCTATATGCAGGGCCGACTGACTTTTAAGAATGGGCGTGTGTATGAAGGCCAGTTTTCCAACGATCACATATCAGAGTTTCCAGAACTTGAAAGGGAAGTCACAAATTACCCGGAACCAGCCCCAGAAGTTTCCTACAGGGGAAAGCAGCAAAGCCGGTCCACAAGTGCTGGTAGGTAGTATTAACCTGTCAGTTGAAAACAAATTAATCCATTTTTATCTATGATGTCACTCAAGAAAATACTTCTGCAAATAGAATTCTAATACTTCAGAAAGTAGAAGCTTTCCTGTGAGCAAATGCTCCTTAGTAGGTTTTTTAAATATTCTCATATCACACTTGGATGGAAGATCATTTTGATATAATGCTGAAAATTTTTAGCATTGGGGCTATTGGAGGGAGGAGAGAAGGCATTTGGCAGGATCTCACCTACTATGCACAATAGCTCACTGTAACCTTTAAACCTGGGTTTAAGCAATCCTCCCAGCACACCCCTTGGCTGAAGGGCTCGTCTACAATTTGAACTTTACCTTGGAAGTAAGAACACTGTAACCTAAAAATTTGTGCCCTCATATTAATTTGAAATAAAAAATGAAAAATTTTAACATTGCTTTTCATAATTATAACCTGTATTTGCCTTCATTTGTTAGAAATTATCAGAAAGCTTGATGGCAGTGAAAGTCATTCTGTGTTAGGATCGAGCATTGAACTGGATCTAAATTTGTTGCTGGACATGTACCCTAAGGCAAACCAACCAGAAGAAAAGAAGCAGGTAAAGACCTTTTTATTGTAATGAATTTAATTCTGGGAAAATATAGCTGGTGACTGCTACCATGTATTGTACAGAGTGTCTTTTATTATGCCTGACGGATGCTTTATATATACATATTATCCCATTTAATTTGCAAGGCAACCCTAGGAGTGAGCAGGCATTATGAGAAAACAGAAGCCAGGACTGAATTACCTGGATGCTCAGAACCCACATGCCAGCCTCACACTCAGAAAGTCTGAAGGGCAAACTATGGCCACCTTTTTCTGTAGAACATTAATTTTGCTTTTCCTTATTATGGATTATTAGGGTTCAAAACAATGTCAAATCCTTAGAAATCATTAGAAATTTAGATAATCTTAGAGAAAATTATGTATACTTAAACCTCATTTGATTAACATCTGGCAATTTACAGCCACCAAATTACATTTTAGTGTCATACCTTCTGCTTTGGGGGTTGGTATGATTGATTCTTTGGTGAAACTTGCTAAAGGTATTTTTCCTGCAACGCAGCCACTGGTACCTGAAACCACAAGGCACCTTTGCCCCTTTCTCTTCCTTGTTACTATCTCACTGTCCTCTCTGGTCTCGTCTGATCCAAGATGGCCCCAGTTCTTTTTTTTTTTTGAGACAGAGTCTCATTATGTTGCCCTCGGTAGAGTGCCAGGCATCACAACTCACAGCACTCTCAAACTCTTAGGCTTAAGTGATTCTCTTGCCTCAGCCTCCCAAGAAGCTGGGACTACAGGCACCTGGCACAACACCCTGCTATTTATTTGTTGCAGTTGTCATTGTTGTTTAGCAGGCCCGGGCCCGGCTCGAACCTGCCACCTTGGTTGTATGTGGCTGGCGCCCTACTCACTGATAGGGGCGCCAAGCCAACGGCCTCCCAGTTCTTTGGGCCTCAAAGGGGATGACTCTCCTTACCCCTGTCCTCCCATTTCCTGCTTCTGGGCTAACATTGTGATTCAGGCTCTTACTATCCCTCACCTTTGCTGAAAGATTATTGTTAAAAATAGGAATATTTATTACTTTCTCTAATTACAAAAGTAATTAGATGCTTGTAGAAAATATAGATGAGGAAAAATAAAAGAGAATCTTCACCTAGACTAAACCTTGTGATTGTCTTTTTTTTACTCTGCAGGAAGATATAGAAGTGGGATCATTACTCACATAATCTCTATTTTCATGTAATATTTAATGATGGCTATTGGGTGCCATTAAATATTCTCCTACAATGTAATTTTAGATGAATTAACTAAATATTGATTTACCAAAAGAAGAGATCATATTGTTTCTATTGTTTCTCCTCAACTCCCAGAGATTATGTATATATATCTTTCATTTTCTAGTTTGGAGTTCTTTCTGTGTTAAAACATGTGAGTCTTATGAAAATATACTTGACTGATATTACAAAAGTAACACATGCTCTTACAAAAAATTCAAACATTATAGAAATATGTGACACAGAAAGTGAAAGAATCCTGTAATTCCACATTTTAGGAATACTTTTAAACATTTAAAATGACTGTACAGCCTGTAATCCCAGCTACTTGGGAGGCTGAGCCAAGAGGATTGCTTGAGCTCAGGAGTTTGAGGTTGCTGTGAGCTATGATGCCATGGTACTCAACTGCAGGGTGACAGACTGAGACTCTGTCTCAAAAAGAAAAAAAAATTACTATACAATATTTTATAATATGGAAATGTGGTAACTTATTTGAGACAGAATCTCACTTTATTACCCTAGACTGGAGTGCCATGGCGTCACCCTAATTCACAGTAACCTCAAACTCCTGGGTTCAAGTAATGCTCCTGCCTCAGCCTACTGGAGTAGCTGGGACTACAGGTGGCCCCCCCACCATAATGCCTGGCTAGTATATATAGTGGTAGAGAAGGGGTCTTGCTCTTGCTCTGGCTGGTTTTGAATTCCTGAGCTGAAGTAATCCTTCCACTTCAGCCTCTCAGAGTCCTAGGATTATAGGTGTAAGCCACTACATCTGCCCGACATATAGCAATTTAGTTAACAAATGTAGAGTTTTTTTTAGCTTTTTATTTTGAGATGATCTCAGACTTACAGAAGAATTCCAGAAATCATACAGTTGCCAGTTGCCTTTCACCTAGCTTCGTCTAATGTTAATACCAAACTGGAGCAATTAACATTGGTACACTAGTAACCAAACCATAGACTTCTTGAATCTGGCCACTTTTTCTCCTAATGCCCCTCTCTGTTCTAGGTTTCTACTCTGCCTTTAGTGTCTATCTCCTCCCACCTGGAACAGCTTCTCTGCCTGTCACTGTCTTTCATGACCCCAGACTTTTGAAGCGCACTGGTCAGCTATTTTGTAGAATGTCCTTCAATTTGGATTTATTTGATGTTTTCTCATGATTATTTGTGTTTATTACCTGTTATTAGCATCATTTTGACAAAATACGGAGGTCTTTTTTGAGCAGGGGTCCTGGATTATTCTAGTTTTAGCCAGAACAAGCTCAAGCAAGGATGCAGTGGTCCTCCAAGCATTTGAGATCTCCCTTCTCATCCAAATGGTTGCTTTTGCTGTCACTTCCATATACCCAAAGGGTATACAGGGCTTGTGATAATCTGGCATCAACACGTCTGTCCAGCCCATCACCATCAGTTCCCCTCCTCACCATGAACTCACATGGTAATAATAGCTAGCGTGAGTATTGCTAGGGCTTTGCTCTAAGCATGGTCCTAAATGCCTTTAATTTAGAACCACTGAATCCTTTCAGCAGCCTCTGGGTCGGGTACTGTGGTTGCCCCACTTTGCACATGAGGGACTGGGGCAGAGAGAGACAGCCTCACTCTAGGGCATGCAGCCCTACCAGCATTCTGGGAACACCCCACCCTGGCCACCCCAGGACCAAATCTAGCCTAAAGTCTACCTGGCTGGGCAGAAGGAAACATCTGTTGAGCTCTTACAGGGGTGAGAGTTAAATGCCATTACTTTACACGTGTTTTCTCATTTAATAAACAAGTGGTGTGTCTTTGACTTTTGTTCTTATTAGGCAGGATTAAGATATGCATATCTTTCTTCTTTTCAGGCAGAATATGCTGTTTTAAGAAATATTTCAGAATTAAGAAGAATCTATAGCTTTTATAGCAGCCTAGGATGTGATCACTCTCTGGATAATACCTTTCTGATGACAAAGCTTCACTTCTGGAGATTTCTAAAAGATTGCAAATTTCATCACCACAAAATAACTCTTGCTGATATGGACAGGCTATTAAGTAGTGAGTATTCTAGCTCCTTCACATCTTTTGGTTTAAAAGACAGTATAACATAGTATCACCTGGAAACTGGTAAAGAAATATTGAAGGACTAGGGAAGGCAAATGTTGGGGGAAGTATTCAAAAATTAGCATATAGTCTTGTTCTCAAGGTCTTACATTGTACTTAAAGAGACAGTCTTGTGAAGCAACAACAACAGTTCAAGACCATCTATAGCAGGGATCATCAAGGTATAGCCTGTGGGCCAATACTAGCCTAATATAACCCTGTTTATAAACAAAGGCTTCCTGGACACACATGTGTCTGTTTGTTATGTATTGTCTGTGCCTGCTTTTGATTTTCAACACCAAGGCTGAGTGAGTGTGACAGAGACTGTGGACCACCAAGCCTTATATAGTTAACATCTGGCCCTTTTTGTGTGTGCTTTTTTGGCTATGGCCAGGCTTGAACCTGCCACCTCTGGTATATGGGGCTGGCACCCTACTCCTTGAGCCACAGTTGCCACCCAACATCTGGCCCTTTATAGGAAAGTTTGTCTATCTCTTCCCACCCCCATCTACAGTTAAAAAAAAAAAAAAAGCACTAAGATTGTCAGATCAGAAGGAGGGAGGATCAGCAAGGGCTTGGAATAGTCTAGAAAAGATTTTAGGTAGCCTTAATCAAATGGTAGCTCAGACTACTCATAAACATTGGGGCAAGGTATAAGTTTCTTGGAAAGTAAACAGATAGAGATCTTTGATGTGGTACTTAATTTTTAGTTGGATGTTTATATATTTAGAGTATTCTCTAGGAAGTAAGTACTTTGAATTATATACCAGGAACAAAGAAAGTCTTTGAACAAATATATAAGTCTTTGAATTATATACCAGGCACAAATAAAATAGAAGCCTCTAGAAAATATTTGGCATCCTCTCCAATTTTCTTATTTTAGTCAGTAATGACATGCCAGTTGAAGACATTCATTCTCCATTTACAACAATACTTCTGAGAACATTTTTGAATTATCTCCTGCAGTTGGCTTACCACATTCACCACAAAGAATTCCAGTAAGTACTACCAGTAAATAAGGAGACAAGGGCAGAGGTAATCTGTATTGG
The DNA here is from genome assembly GCF_000181295.1 of Otolemur garnettii. Classification (NCBI taxonomy): domain Eukaryota; kingdom Metazoa; phylum Chordata; class Mammalia; order Primates; family Galagidae; genus Otolemur; species Otolemur garnettii. The sequence goes on along the minus strand of NW_003852537.1, from coordinate 3,087,404 downwards.
AGTTATAATGTTGTCCTCTTTTCTTTAATAGTCATTGTTTTTTGTTTTGTTTTGTTTTTTTACAAAACTCTTGATATGAAAGACTAAAAATTTCCACAAATGTTAACCACCAAGCTATGAGATACTGGATTAAAACTTTGAAAACACCTCAGTTTTTTTATTTGTTTGTTTGTTTGTTTTTGAGACAGTCTCACTCTGTTGCTCCAGGCTAGCGTGCATGGCATCAATCTAGCTTACAGCAACTTCAAACTTCTGGTCTCAAGTGATCCTCTTACTTCAGCCTCCTGAGTATCTGGGACTTCAGGAGCCCACCACAAAACCCAGCTAATTTTTCTATTGTTAGTAGAGACAGGGTCTCAGGTTTGCTAGGCTGGTCACTCCTGAGCTCAAGGGATCTTCCCACCATTGCCTTCCAAACTGCTAGGATTACAGGTGTGAGCCACCATATTGAGCCTTGAAAATGAAAGAAATTTTCTTTTTTTTATAGTTTTTGACCAGGGCTGGGTTTGTACCTGCCACCCCCAGTATATGGGGCTGGCACCCTCCTCCTTGAGTCACAGGCACTGCCCCTAGCCTTGAAAATGCTTCATATCTGAGTCATTTTAATATTGCAGATAACTTGGGATTTAATTCAGAAACAAATCTACTCTTTTTAGGTCAGAATTTCCTGTTTGGCTTAGAGAAAAAATAATATTGTGTTTAAAAAAATTTTTTTTTAGATTTACAGAAGTGTTACCAAGTTGGTTTAGAGTTAGTACTTACATACCCTTTACCCAGCTTCCCCAAATGTTAACGTCTTACATAACCATTGCATGTTTATCAAAAGTAAAGAGCAACCCGGTGCAGTGGCTCATGCCTACAATCCTAGCAGTTTGGGAGGTTGAGGCAGATGAATTGCCTGAGCTCAGAAGTTTGAGACCAGCCTGAGCTAGAGCGAGACACCATCTCTAAAAAATAGCCGGAGGCTGTGGTCAGTGCCTGTAGTCCCAGCTACTTGGGAGGCTGAAACTAAAAGATTGCTTGAGCCCAAGAGTTTAAGGTTGCTGTGAGCTATGATGCCACAGCACTATACCCAGGACAACAAAGTGAGACTGTCTCAAAAAAAAAAAAAAAAAGGAAAGCGTGAACACTGTATCACAGCACTGATTAAATGGCAGATTGAGGATTTCCCTAGTCTTTCTACTGATGTCCGTTCCTGTTCCCAGATCCCACCCGGGAGCCTACCCAGCATTTTACTGTCGTATCATCTCAGTCTCCTCTAATCTGTGATAGTTTCTCAGACATTTTTTTTTAAATCATTTATGAGTTTGACACTTTAAAAAATACTGGCCCATTATTTTGTCAAATGTCCCAGGATCTTGCTGGTGTTTTCTCATGATGACATTAAGGTTATGGATTTGGGGGAAGAATGCTATGGAAATGACCTGCCCTTCTCATCATCTTGTGTGGAGCGCCTGATTTTGCTTTGTCTTATTACTAGTGATGTTAAACTTGGTCACTTGGCTAGAGTGGTGTCAGTCAGGTTTTTTTTACTGTAATCTGACTTTTTTTTTCTCTTTGGGTACTCTATTTGTTAGAAGCAATTGTTAAGTTTAGCCCACACTCAAGGAGAGGGGAATTAAATTCCAACTCCTGGAGAGAGGGATAATTATGATATCTCTTTAATCACAGAAATAGAAGCCCATCGCTTTTTTTGTGTTTTACAAAATTGATGACTGAGAACATTCTTCCAAATGCCTGCCAGGTAAAAGGTAAATATAAAAACAATAGGATTATATTTATCAGAATTTTATAAAAGCATAAATTTATAATCATTTTATGAATGTTATATTTTTAGGCCATTTATTCCGAGAGCAACAGAAGACGCTTTATTCAATGAGTTATATTGATAAGTGCTGGGAGATTTATCTCACTAACTGCAGACCTCATGTAGCTCCTCCCCATGATCTTACAATGAAGATGAGACATTTCCTCTGGATGTTGAAAGTAATCACTTAAGTTTTATGTTTATAGGCATTTTTATTTTAATGAAAGGCAAGGTTTTCTGGCTATGACATACATATAATGAAGTGGAAATCTAGAATGAATTTTCATGGCCATAGAGCCTCTTTTGGCAGAAGAGAGTGATTTAAATGGTCTATGATAGTGGAAGGAATAGAAATTGATCACCTGCCTAATGTGCTTGCACAAAGGGAAGGAGATGGCCTAGACCAATATCTTTATTCGTGCAGACCTGGCCATTTAAAGGGAGATGAGGGAACATTTATTCTATTTTATGGAATAAAGTGTTTCCCAATCATAAAATCATAATAAAGCCAACTGAAATCTTTAAAAAATAAGGAAAAGAAGGAAGATGGGAGGGTGAATGTCATTTAAAAAAATTATTGTTCATTAAAAAAGTAATTTTTAGAAGTTATTAGTTTGGAAAATAGTAAAAACATCTTATTTATACAATGTCCTCATACTAACTATTGGTAGTTTTTGTTTCAGGATACTTTTTTTTTTTTAATTGTTGGGGATTTATTGAAGGTACAAGAAACTGGGTTACACTGATTGCATTCAGGATACTTTTTTTTGTAGAGTGCCATGGCATCAACCTAGCTCACAGCAACCTCAAACTCTTGGGCTTAAGCAATTCTTTTCCTTTGGCTTCCCAAGTAGCTGGAACTATAGTATGCACCACCACACCCAGCTAGTTTTTCTATTTTTAACAACCACGGGGTCTTACTCTTGCTCAGACCTGTCTCAAACTCCTGAGCTCAAGCAGTCCGCCATCTTGGCCTTCTAGAGTGCTAGGATTACAGGTGGTAGCCACCGCACCCAGCCTATTAATATTATTTCTTTTTTTTTGGAGAAAAGGTCTTGGCTTGGTCTCCTGGCCTGGAGCGCAGTGGCATCATCATAGCTCACGGCAACCTCAAAGTCCTGGGTTCAAGTGATCCTCTTGCCTCAGGCTGCTAAGTAACCAGGACTATAGATGTGTGCCACCATGCCTGGCTAGTTTTTCTATTTTTATAGAGATGAGTTCTCACTATGTTGCTCAGGGTGGTCTTAGACTCCTGAACTCCTGACCTCCCAGCCTATAGAGTTTTGTTATTATTTCACACTAGATTATCTACTCTCTCATTTTCTTTCTTTCTTTTTTTTTTTTTAGAGACAGAGTCTTACTTTGTCACCCTCAGTAGAGTGCTGTGGCATCACAGCTCACAGCAACCTCCAACTCCCGGGCTTAGGTGATTCTCTTGCCTCAGCCTCCTGAGTAGCAGGGACTACAGGCACCCAGCCCACCACAACGCCTGGCTATTTTTTTTTTTTATTGCAGTTTGGCTGGGGCGGGTTTGAATCCAACCCCCTCAGTATAGGGGGCCGGTACCCTACTCACTGAGCCACAGGCATGGTCCTACTCTCCCATTTTCTATGTGCTGTGCTTACACTGAGAAAATACTACTATTTTAGAGGGTCTGGGGAGGGATAGAAAGGGAAATACCAATATAAATCCAGAGTACTTTTTTTTTTTAGTTTGACAATTTATTTTTTATTATTATTTTTTTCTGAGGAGACAGAGTCTCACTTTATTGCCCTTGGTAGAGTGCTGTGGTGTCACAGCTCATAGCAACCTCCAACTCCTCAGCTTAAGGCGATTCTCTTGCCTCAGCCTCCCAAGTAGCTGGGACTACAGGCACCCACCACAACTCTTGGCTTTTTTTTGCTGCAGTTTGGCCAGGGCCGGGTTTGAACCTGCCACCCTCAGTATATGGGGCCGGTGCCCTACTCACTGAGCTACAGGCACCACCTGACAATTTAATTTCTTAAAAATCTTATCATCTAGTAGTCACACTCCTGGACATTTACACAGAAATCCATAGATAAATTTTGTTTTTAAAGGTATAATTAATTTTTTCTTTATTAAATCATAACTGTGTACATTAATGCATTTATGGGGTACAATGTGCTGATTTCACAATGTGCTGGAATGCTTACATCAAACTGATTAACATAACCATCTCCTCATTTACTTGTTGTGGTAAGACATTTATACTCTATTCTTAATAGTTTTGAAATGTACCATTGCAAAAAAAAAAAAAAAAAACAAAAAAGAAAGAAAGAAATGTTCCATTGCTTTATGCACATTAGATAAGGTCATACCAAATACCCTCCCTCTTCTCAACCTCCCCCCTCCCCTCCCCCTTCCTCCTTTTCCTTTTCTGGACTATAGTTATGCTTTACCATTTATATGAATGTATAAAGGATTATATATAATATTTTTCAAAATTATTTATTCTTAAGCTATTAATTTCTGGTACATTTTCTTAAATTTTTGTATTGATATAAATTTACATTAAAATATACAGCCCGGGTGCAGTGGCTCACACCTGTAATCCCAGTACTTTGGGAGGCTGAGGTAGAAGGCTCACTTGAGCCAGGAGTTCAAGTCTAGCCTGGTCAACATAATGAGACCCCCATCTGTATAAAAAGTAGAAAAATTAGCTGGGCATGGTGGTATGCACTTTATAGGCCTAGCTATTCAGTAGGCTGAGGCAGGAGGATTGTTGAACCCAGGAGTTTGGAGCTACTATGAGATTTGATTATGCCACTGCCGTCCAGCCTGGATGACAGTGCCAGATTTTGCTTACAGACCATTATGGTTCAGTTTGTTGTTTTTTTTACAGGACTTTAAAATGATAAATAAAGAATTAACACCAACAAAATTTGTGGAAGTAATAGCAGAGGATAATCCTTTCATATATGATGGAATTGACAGCAATTTTGAACTTGAGGTTTGTAAAGAGTCATCACAAATAGTACAGATTTGATTCAGACTATTCGTTTTCACCATGGATATCAAGAACCAAGATTTGATTAAAAAATAATGTGAACCCAGATTCATAAAATTACATACACATGCATGCGTGCGTGCGCGCACGCGCGTGCACACACACACACACACACACACACATCTCTCTCTATATGTGAAGTCTGACAATGTAGTTTGCAAACTGGCCACTGTGTATTTACATTGGCAGCACTGTACAAACAATTCACAGTTGTGTTCATGTTGACATGTGGTGGTATTTTGCTGAGTGGCAGTTCATATTATTGCTGTATGTTCTTATGTGCTGTCACAGAATGTTGGAGCTTGAATTAGAGCAATGAATAAACATAAGTTTCTTATTAAACTTGGCAAGAGTGGAAGTGAAATCAGGGATGCATTAGCCCATGTTTATGGGGATAATGCCATGAAGAAAACAACAGTGTATAAATTTTGATGACATTCAGAGCATGAAGGGTAATATGATGACAGCTTTGATGGCCATTCTAGAAAAAGAGTACCAAATTTCTTTGAAGGGTGGACTAGGTGCTGGTATTGGTGCATAACTTCCCAAGGGAAGTACTTCACAGGTGACCATATTCAGCAATGAGGTATGTAGTGCTTTTTCTAGGATGAATTCATGAACTTAACTGTCAGACCTTCATATACATATGTTTGTGTGTGTGTGTGTGTATGTGTGTATTCTTGATTATTGCATTTAGAAACTAGCAATTCATGTTGAAAAGGTAGATATTTCAGATGTCAGGAAATAATGAATTAATAACAAGTGAACAACCAAATCAATCACTGGTCCACTTCCAGGTGTGCCAGAGTGAATGAGACCCTCTGTGTTTTCTTGTATTTCAGCTTGTTTTCCTGGAATTCTTTGAAGCCCTCTTGAGCTTTGCACTGATCTGTGCTACTGACCAAATGATTAAATTGAATGTGAATGTTCCAAATGATGATTGGTCTGGAAATAAATTTGGAAGCATTTATGCAGTAATAAATCAGGTAACAAATAATACCTTAGAATTTACAGAGAAAGAAATGGTGTTATTCTTGAATGGGTAAGCCTTCATCAAAACTATTCTGGCTTTTGTAACATTTCCAGGAAGTAATTTAAAACTTAAGAAATAATTTGTCTCTTCACATTTTCAAAGGAATATACTGGTGTTTTAAGTTAGGAAAAATGTGTTTCTTGGCCATGACCCACAAAGTAGACTCCTGACCACAGTAGTAGCAATACTATAATGAAGGTCAGAGAATATCAACATGCTAAGTGGACCACTAGACCAGATTAGATAATCCAAGGTACTTTATTATGAAATGTTTTAGGTGTCCAGTGTTTATAAGAGTGGAAAACCTGTGCCAGAGCATGTTTTTCAAGGGCCGGTTTCTGAATGCACATGAGATGCTTAACGGGTCTCTGAGGACAGGGCTTGCTCACAAGGGTGGACACCCTAGGCTTCACTGTGAGATCTTGGCAGACCAGGGATGGTGTTGGCAATTTACGAAGAAAATAAATTTAAGCCTCTGGGTTAAATTGAGATAAATTCACTTTCAGTGGGCGTTTTAATGTGGGGGGGCTCCAAGGATTTCTGGTTTTTGAGATGTGTATTTGGAACCACAAGGGAGAGTACCTGGGGACCTCTTCAGAGCTGCTTATTGTTGTCCAGGGAACATCTCTTACCACAGATGCCATGGATATGCCTTGGGTTCCTTGTAGGGAAGCTAGGAACTTCCTGTTCAGTTTCAGCACCTCACTGCCCACCACACCAGCCAGATATGCCTCCTCCAGGTTGAAGATATGACTGATGACTTCTCCTAGTCTTCTGGGAACCTGGACATGGGCCATGGTCTGGGTCTCTGGGTCTGGGACTCTGCTTTGAGGGAAATGAATGTTCAACTTGAACTCAGGATTTCATGGACCACATCACCATATCACAACATTGTTGTGAACATGCTGGTCTAGGAAACATCCTCAGAAACTGTCCAAGTTTGCTCTTAGTCTTTCATATGGCATTCCTTTAGCATCTGTGTTTTTTAACTTATATAACCTATGGTAGTAATTTGGTCTAGGTGTCAGTTCCCCTCCTCCTTCTTTGGAAAATAAATGTTCATGTCATGCTCCAAGTGAACCACTGGTCCCATTTGGCCAATATTTTTGGTGTAGTATTTAGAGTTCACAGAGATACTCAGCTTAAAAATAAATCTCAGTATTCTTGCTCAGATCACAGCAATAACTTGGGGAAGTAAAGGAAGGAGAATTTTTTTCCAGAGAAGAAAAAGCTGTATAGAGAGGAAGTGAGCCCCAGAGACATGCAGTGTGCTGAGGTATGCGTGCAAGTGAGAAAATGACTGAAGGCCAAGAAGAGAACTACCAGAAAGAAGTGGAATAACCCTCACATTCCCAATAGCTAGAATGGAGAATCCTTAAATAAAGAGCATGAGGCTGAATACTTAAAAGTACACTGCTTTAGCATGTAGGCCCTAGATTAAAGGCTGTTCTGGCCTCCACTAACAAAGCTTAAGAAGCAAGACACTCACAAGGTCAAACTATTTCCAAGTAACTTAGATCAAAGCAGAAAAATATCTAAAGGAAGGCTAAAAATTTCGAGCACTCAATAATGTAAAATTCAAAATGTATAGCATCTAATGATAATACCAGGCATGTAAAGAAGCAGCAAATATGACCTGTAAAAATAAGGCCCAGTCAGCAAAACATACCCAGAAATGACACAAAGACAGTATTAGTAGACAAGTACTTACAGGCAGTCCCCACGTTACAAACATCTGACTTACATACAACTTGCACTTACAAATGGAGGCTATTACAGATAATAGGAAAATGTACCTGTTCCAATTTATACACAAATCTAACTTAAGACCAGACCTATAGAACCTATCTCGTTCATAACAAGGGACTGCCTAGATTATCAATATATTCCATATTTTCAAGAAGGTAGAGAGAAACAGAAATGTTCAGGAGAACTATTTTTGTTTTTCTTTTTTGAGACAGAGCCTCAAGCTGTCCCCATGGGTAGAGTGCTGTGGCATCACAGCTCACAGCAACCTCCAACTCCTGGGCTCAAGCGAGTCTCCTGCCTCAGCCTCCCAAGTAGCTGGGACCATAGGCATCCACCACAATGCCCGGCTATTTTTTGGTTGCAGCTGTCATTGTTGTTTGGCGGGCTCGGGCTGGATTCGAAACTGCCACCTTAGGTGTATGTGGCTGGTGCCTTAGCCACTTGAGCCACAGGCGCCGAGCCAGGAGAACTATTAATAAAGAAAAACTCTGGATGGAATAAACAACAAATTAGACTCTACAAAAGAAAAGATTATACTTGAAGACAGCAATAGAAACAATCTAAAACAAAGCACACAGGAAAAAAAGGAGTAAGTATCAGCAAGCTGGAAGCCTTTAAGCAGCTCTAGTATATGTGTAATTCACATTCCAGAAGAAGAGAGGAAACAAATTATTTGGAGACATAATGGCTGAAAATTTTCCAAAGTTTATAAAAACTATAGGTCCACCGATCTCAAAAACTCAACAAATCCCAACAGAAGAAATATGAAGAAGACTACATTAAAGCACATTATAACCAAAATTGCTTTGATAGTGAATAGATTTTAAAAGCAGTCATAACTAAAGGATGCATAATGTACAGAAGCACAGAGATAAGAATCAGATTTCCTGTTCTAGTGGGGCAATATTTTTAAACTCAAAGAAAAAAATCCTGTTAGCCTAGAATTTAATACCCACGAAAAATGTCTTTCAAAAATGACCGTGAAGAGAGAGATTCTGGAAGGATGGCAGCCTAAAGCTCCAGAAATCTGTCTGCTTACTTATGCAGCAGTCATACAGGCAGACTCTGTCTTGCATAACTATTTAATATTTGGAAGTTTGGAGTTTACTAAAGGCTTTTAACTTCCAGGGAGAAGCTTCAAAGGTAACTTGTGGTTAAATTTCATCAATTTCAACTTTTAGGTTAGTAGCATTTACCCATCATACACCCTCAACAGTGTGTCAGGCAACTGTGCACCTGTTCCTGGAACAGCCTACAGGCAGTTTGTAGAGCCTGGATAGTCAGTAGGGACCTTATCCTTCAAATACTTGGATCTGTGTTCTGATTACTGATTTCTGCTTCTGATCACAAAGTTGCAGACATACCTTCCCAATGTTTGCAAACTCTTCTCCCTCTAAATGAAGTGACTTCCAGGGGACTTAAAGGGCCAACACTATTCCCCCTCTTTCATCCTTCCCCCTTTGAGAGCCAGACATTAAAGACTAGAACAGCTGTTCTGAACCTGTGAGTCATAACCCACAGGTACTGTATTAAAGGTTTGCAGCATTAGGAAGGTTGAGAACCACTGGACTAGGACATTCAAAAGCAACTACACATATGGGGAAGTTAGGAAGTCATTGTGTATGCCCAGAGAAAGATGAAGGCTTGTAAAAGACCTGAGAAGATTATGAGTTTATACCTCAGGCTGAACCTCAGCATATAGACAGCCTACTCAGGGGTATCCAACCTTTTTTTTTCTCTTCTGCACATTAGAAGAATAGGAGTTGTCTTGAGTGAGGCTGAGTGTGGTGGCAAACACCTATAATCCTATCACTTTGGGAGGCTGAGACAGGTGGATCGTCTGAGTTCATGAGTTTGAGACCAGCCTGAGCCAGAGTGAGACCCTATCTCTAAAAATAGCCAGACATTGTGGCAGGTACCTGTGGTCCCAGCTACTCGGGAGGCTGAGGCAATAGGATCACTTGAGCCCAAGAGTTTGAGGTTGCTGTGAACTATGACACCACGGCACTCTATGAGGTTGCTGTGAGCTGTGATGCCATGGTGCTCTACTAAGGACAACAAGGTAAGACTGTCTCAATAAACAAAAACAAACAAATAGAAAAGAGTTGTCTTGGACCACACATTAAATACACAAACACTAAAGAAAGTTAATTAGCAAAAGAAACAAAAACAAAAACAAAAAAACTCCCAGTCTATGCATACTTTTCCTGATATTTTACACCAGATATAAGAAAAAAAAGTCCTCACAAAATCAGCATGCAGCCAATGGGCCACAGGTTAGACACCCCTGGCCTACATTAACTTAATTGTTACTTAAAAATCTGATTTCCAGAGTTACCACATTATTTTATTCAAACATTCAGTTTTCAATGACAAGAAAAATATCACAAAACATGTAAAGAAATAGGGAAGCATGCCCCATTCAAAGGAAAAGGTAAAGATCTTTCCCTGAGAAAGACAAGATGGCAGACGTATAAGATAAAGACTTTAAATCAACTGTTTTAAAAGTTCTAAACTAGGCCCGGTGCCTGTGGCTCAAGTGGCTAAGGTGCCAGCCACATACACCTAATGTGGCAGGTTCAAATCAAGCCTGGGCCCACCAAAACAACAATGACAACTGCAACCAAAAAATAGCCAGGCATTGTGGCAGGCGCCTGTGGTCCCAGCTACTTGGGAGGCTGAGGCAGGAGACTTGCTTGAGCCCAGGAGTTGGAGGTTGCTGTGAGCAGTGATGCCACAGAACTCTACCCAGGGGGACAGCCTGAGGCTCTGTCTCAAAAAAAAAAAGTTCTAAACTAAAGGAAGAGGTAGAGAAAGTCAAGAAAATGATGTATGAACAAAGTACTAATATTAGTAAAGACATGGAATACCTATAAAGAAATTTTAAAATTCTTGAGCTGAAAAGTATAATATCTGAAATGAAAAATTCTTTAGAAGGATTCAAAGACAGACTTGAGCAGGCTGAAAAATGAATCAGTGAACTTGAAGGTAGGACAATTGAAATTATTTGGTTTGAACCTACCACCTCTGGTATATGGGGTTGGCACCCTACTCCTTTGAGTCACAAGTGCTGCCCAAGAAAAAAGATTTTTTAAAGAAGAGTGAACAGAGCCTAAAAGGGCCCACCATTACGTGGACCTACATATGTACTGTGGGAGTTCCAGAAGGAGAAGAGAGTGAAAGAAGCAAAAATTATTTGAAGAAATAATGGCTGAAAACTTCTCATATTTGATGAAAGACATGAATATAAACATCCAAGAAGCTCAACAAGCTCCTTGATGAACTTAAAGAGAACCATACCAAGACACATTATGTGTTTTAGGCCCCTGCTAAGACCTTCTCATGACCTTCCACAAGGAAGTTTATTACCACTAGACTTCTCCTACAAATAAATCATAAAGGACAGGGTAAAATGAAAGGAAACAAGACAGAAACTCAAAGCCATATAAAGAAATAAAAAATCTCAGTAAAGGTAAGGACATGGGCAATTATAAAATCTAGTATTATTGTTAACAGTAGCTTGTAACTCCATTTTTTGTTTTCTACATCATTTAAGAGACTGATACATTATTACTCCAAAAGTTGGTATTATTATGCCTTTGGTTTGTAGCTTATATTTTGTTTTCTACACAATTTAATGCATTAAAAAATTATTAGTTTGTGTTTTGAGACACACAATGTACAAAAATGTAATTTTATGACATTGATAACAGGAATGGAGATGAGCAGAGTTTAATATGAGGAGAGTTTTAACATTTTATTGAAGTTAAGCTGTTGTAAATTCAAATTAGCGTGTTGTAACTTTAGAATGCTAAGTGTAATCATCCAAGGTAACCACAAAGATAATAAGTATAGAATATACACAAAAGGAAATAAAAAAGGTTTCAAGGCAGATCAAGATGGCAGGCCAGAAGGATCATTCAGCTGAGCTCGCCTAGAATGAATGGGGAAAAAGAGAGAATCCAGCATTACCTGGTGTGGGGACCTTACCCAGCATCAGAGCTCAGGGAGCACAATGAGGAGGTGGTGAGCTGTAGGGAGCACAGTGAGGAGGTGGTGAGCTGGATATAGTGTATGATCTAGAATGGTGGAAATCTGATGAATTAGGCAAGTGATTGCAACCAGCTGGGATTGGCTGCTCCCTCACAGAGGTCCGGGATGGGAGGAAGACTGTGGAGTTTTCAGTAGTTGGAGGAAGCTGCATGTTGACTGGAAAGCTTGGAAGAGCAGGCAGACTTGAACAGTATACAGCAACTAGATTTGAATACTGGTTGGAGTGGACTTTTGAGACAGCCATACTGAGAAGGTCTCAGTGGTCAGGGGCTGCTGTTGTGGGAAGGTTGTGAGAAGGTCTTAGCAGGGGCCTAAAGCACACCTGTCTTAATTCCACCTGCTGGGATCAGAGCTCCACTCTTGGGAAGGCTGAGGGACTCCCACATCCCTCGAGAACTGGAGTTGGGGAGCACTGTGAGACCTGCCCCTGAAGGATTCTTGTGATCTTTAAGATCCCAACCCAGCAGGGTCTGAATGCTGAGGAAACAGGTGATCACTAAAGGCAACTAAGTTTGGAATAAGGACCATAAAGGTAGCTGGCTGTGTTCTCTGTCTCCTAAAAAACCAACAACACCACCTGATGTCCTGGCAACATGTTGAAACAACATACTATCGTCAAGAGCAAGGACTTCTGTTTGAAACAAAGGAAGCAGTGAGAAGGAAAAAGGAGGACAAGGAGGAGAACAAGAAGAAAGAACACATCAGGAGGAACCAACAGAAAAACTCAGGCAACATGAAAAAACAAAACAGAGGAACTTCCCCAAGGGACCATGAGGCAGCTATAAAAGAAGGTTCCACCTATAAAGAATTAATGGACTTGACAGAATGGGAATTTAAAATATGGTTGATAAAGAAAATAAAAGAAATGGACAAGAAAATGGAAAGACAGAACCAAAAGTCAGACAAGAGATATGTAGAATATAGAAGGGATATGGTGGGGCTTAAGGAAATGAAGGAGACAACCAGAGAATGTAAAGATGCAGCAGAAAGTATCAAAAAATAGATTAGACCATGGAAAAGAAAGAACTCAGAGCTGGAGGATAAAGTTTTTGAGTTAATGGAGGTAGTTAAAAAGGCAGAAGAGAGAGAAAACAGAACAGGCACTTAGAGAACTACTACAGGACTCCATGAAGCATTCAAACACACAAATAATAGGGATTCCTGAAGGGGAAGAAGATTGTCCCAAAGGAATGGAAGCCCCACTGGAGACTATCATAAATGAAAACTTCCCAAGTTTTACTAAAGACCCAGACACATTCCTTTCAGATGGATATCAAACCCCAGGTCATCTCAAACAGAGCCTCTCCAAGACACATTATAATGAACTTGTCCAAAGTCAAGATGAAAGAAAAAATTCTGCAAGCAGCCAGGAGTAAGCACCAACTGACCTACAGAGGCAGAACCACTAGGAAAACAGCATACTTTTCTTTCTTTCTTTTTTTTTTTTGTAGAGGCAGAGTCCTACTTTGTCACCCTCAGTAGAGTGTTGTGGTGTCACATAGCTTATAGCAACCTCCAACTCCTGGGCTTAGGCAATTCTTTCGCCTCAGCCTCGCAAGTAGTTGGGACCACAGGCTTCCACCGTAATGCTGGCTATTTCTTTTGTTGCAGTTTGGCCGGGGCTGGGTTTGAACCTACCACCCTCAATATATGGGGATGGCACCCTACCCACTGAGCCACAGGTGCCGCCTGACAGCACACTTTTCACCTGAAACCTTCCAAGCCTGAAGAGCATTGTCATCCACTTTCAACATTCTTTTTTTTTTCTTTTTTTTGTAGAGATGGAGTCTCACTTTATTGCCCTTGGTAGAGTGCCATGGCATCATACAGCTCACAGCAACCTCCAAATCCTGGGTTTAGGTGATTCTCTTTTCTCAGTCTCCTGACTAGCTGGGACTACAGGCACCCACCACAATGCCTGGCTATTTTTTTGTTGCAGTTTGGCTAGGGCTGGGTTTGAACCTGCCACCCTTAGTATACAGGGCTGGTACCCTACACACTGAGCCACAGGCAGTGCCCCACTTTCAACATTCTTAAACGAAACAACTTCCAGACTATAATTCTGTATCCTGCTAAATTAAGCTTCAAAATTGATTGGAGAAATCAAATCTTTTGCAGATATACAAGCACTGAGAAAATTCACCACAAGACCAGCTCTACAGGAAATACATAGACCTATTCTCAGCACTGACCACCACAATGAACCACCAAAGTAAATACCCAGAAGCTAAAGGTCAAAACGTAACTTCCACAGTGGCACAAAGGATAAAACTTCACAAAATAAGATGAATAGAACTCCATCACACTTATCAATTCTCTTACTAAATGTCAGTGACTAGAATTCACCACTGAAGAGGCACAGGCTGGCTGATTGGATAAAAAAGCTCAAGCCTTCCATTTGCTGTTGGATAAAAAAGCACAAGCCTTCCATATGCCGTCTCCAAGAGACACACCTAGCCTTGAAGGACAAATCAAGACTCAGGGTTAAGGGGTGGAAAACAATATTTCAAGCAAATGCAAGTTAGAAGAAAGGAGGAATTGCAATCTTATTTTAAAATACAAGTGGAAGACAAAGATGGACACTTTATACTGGTCAAAGGAATAATACAAAAAGAAGACACTTCCATTTTAAATATTTATGCACCCCACTTAAATGCTTCCAGATTTATGAAACAGACCTGGATGGGTCTGAGCAACATGATATCCCATAGCATCATAATTTGGGGGACTTTAACATTCCTCTGACAGAACTGGACAGATCCTCTAAACAGAAACTAAACAAAGATACAAAGGACTTAAATGTGACCCTAGAACAAATGGGATTACTAAACATATACAGAACACACCATCCCACAGCTAAGGAATATACATTTTTCTTGTCAGTCCATGTCAGTACTTACTCCAAAGTTACCACATCCTAGGATACAAATCAAACTGCAGAGCTACAAGAGATCATCTCTGAGTACTACAAGCAACCCTATGCCCAGAAATTTGACACTGTGAGGAAATGGATCAATACCTGGAATCACACCTCCTCCCTAGACTTAATCAAAAAGAAATAGATCTCTTGAATAGACCCATTTCAAGAACTGATATCAAAAAACAATAAAAAATCTCCCAACACTAAAAAACCCTGGTCCCAATGGCTTCACACCAGAATTCTGTCAAACCTTCAAAGAAGAGCTTATACCAATACAGCAGAAATTATTCCAAAAAATTGAGAAGAAAGGAATCTTCCCCAACATGTTCTACAAAGCAAACATCACCCTGATACCAAAACGAGGAAAAGACCCAACTTTTAAAAAGGAGAATTTCAGACCAATTTCACTAATGAATATAGCTACAACAATTCTCAATAAAATCCTAGCCAATAGATTACAGACAGCTATACATCCTATTTGGGTACAGGTGAATTTGTCTAAAGGTTGAATATAAATGTCTTAACATAACAATTATGAGAAAGACATGATGGCTATGTTAGC
>NW_003852537.1:3054903-3072097 GCF_000181295.1 Otolemur garnettii | reverse complement strand
ATATGATCCTTTCAATAGATGCAGAAAAAGCATTCAATAAAATTCAGCATCCTTTTCTAATTAGAACTGTGATGAAAATAGGCATAGGTGGCACATTTCTTAATCTAATCATAGCCATATATGACAAACCTACAGCTAACATTATACTGAATGGAGTAAAACTGAAAGCTTTACTACTTAGAACTAGAACTAGACAAGGTTGTTCTCTATCACCACTACTATTCAACATAATGCTAGAAGTTCTAGCTAATACAATCAGGCAAGAGAAAGAAATAAAGGGCATCCAAATGGGTGCAGAGGAGGTCACACTCTCACTCTTTGTTGACGATATGATCTTATACTTAGAGAACCCCAAAGATTCAACCACAAGACTGCTGGAAATGATAAAAGAAAAATTCAGCAATGTCTCAGGATATAAAATCAATGTCCACAAATCAGTAGCTTTGGATATGCCAATAACAGCCAAGATCAGAAGCTAATCAAGGACACAATTCCCTTCACAGTAACTTAAGAAAAAAAAAGAAGTACCTAGTAATATACATAACAAAAGAGATGAATGACCTCTATAAGGAAAATTACAAAAACCTAAGAAAAGAAATAGAAATATATATTAACAAATGGAAGAATATACCATGCTCATGGCTGGAAAGAATCAACATTGTGAAAATGTCTATTCTACCCAAAGCAAACTACAGATTCAATCCAATCCCCATTAAAGTACCATCATCATACTTTAAAGATTTGCAAAAAATCTTCATTTTGTATGGAACTAGAAGAAACCCCATAGAACCAAGGCAATTCTTAGTAATAAAAACAAAGCTAGGGGTATCACCCTCCCAGACTTTTGGCTATACTATAAGGCCATAGTGATCAAAATAGCATGGTATTGACACAAAAATAGAGACATTGACATTTGGAACCAAATAGAAAACCATGAGCTGAAACTAACATCTTACAACCACTTGATCTTTGATAAACCAAATAAGACCATATACTGGGGAAAAGAATCTCTTTTCACTGAATGATGTTGGGAGAACTGGATGACCACATGTAAAAGACTGAAACTGGACCCACATTTTCACCACTTACAAAAATTGATTCAAGATGGATAAAAGATTTAAATCTAGGGCATGAAACAATAAAAATCCTTGAAGAAAGTATGGGGAAAACACTTGATATCAGCCTGAGGAAAGATTTTATGAAGATTTCCATGGCAATTGCAACAACAACAAAAATAGACAAATGGGACTTAATTAAACTGAAAATCTTCTGTACAGCTAAAGAAACAACAACCAAAGCAAACAGACATTCTTCAGAATGGGAAAAGATTTTTGCATATTATGAATCAGACAAAAGCTTGGTAACTAGAATCTATAGAGAACTCAAATTAATCAACACCCCCCGCCCAACAATCCCATATATCATTAGGGAAGACAGATGAATAGAACCTTCTCTACAGAGGACAGATGAATGGCTAATAAACATATGAAAAAATGCTTATCATTCCTAATCATCAGAGAAATGCAAATCAAAACTATCCTGAGATATCACATAACCCCAGTGAGAATGATCCACATCACAAAGTCTTAAAGCTACAGATGCTGGGGTGGATGTGGAGAGAAGGGAACACTTTTACACTGTTGGTGGAACTGCAAACTAATACAACCTTTTTGGAAGGAAGTATGGAAAATCCTCAAAGAACTCAAATTAGACCTCCCATTTGATCCTGCAATCCCATTACTAGTCATCTACCCTGGAGGGGGGGAATCATTTTATCATAAGGACATTTGCACTAGATTGTTCATCGCAGTTCAATTTACAATTGCCAAAATGTGGAAACAGCCTAAATGCCCACCATCCTGGGAATGGATTAACAAGCTATGATATATGTATACCATGGAATACTATTTGGCCATTATAAAAGATGGAAACTTTACATCTTTTGTATTAACCTGGATGGAGGTGGAATACATTCTTTTTAGTAAAGCATCTCAAGAATGGAGAAGCAAGAATTTAATGTACTCTAATATTAAGGCAGCAGATGAGCTAATATGGGGTGGGGGGCAGAGGAATGAGCAAGTGGGGAGAGAGGAGGTGGGTGGTGAATGGGATGGGGGTCATGGTATATGGCACACCTCTTGGGGGCAAGGCACAAGTGTAAGAGGGAGTCTATCTAACAAATGCAATCAGTACAACCTAATTCTTTGTACCCTGAAAGAATCCCAAATAATAATAAATAAATAAATAATAAAAAATGTTTCACCACAAAAAATCAAGTAAAGACAAAAGAGACAGTAATCCAGGAAATGAGGGACAAAAAGCTATGAGTGATATAGCAAGCAACTAGCAAAATGACAGAAGTTTTCCCTTTAAATGTAAATGGATTAGCCAAAATAAATGATGATCCAACTAGATGTCTGTAAGAAATTCAGCTTTAGATCCAAAGACATAAATAAGTTGAAAGTAAAGGATCAAAAATATAATCCATGAAAAAAAGGTAACAAAAAAGAGCAGAGTTGTTTAAACTTTATCGTTTATTTATTTATTTTTGAGATAGAGTCTCACTTTATTGTCCTTGATAGAGTGCCATAGTGTCACAACTCACAGCAACCTGAAACTCTTGGTTTTAAGTGATTCTCTTGCCTCACCCTCCCAAGTAGCTGGGAATAGAGATGCCTGCCACAGCGCCTGGCTATTTTTAGAGACAAAGTCTTGCTCCTTCTCAGGCTGGTCTTGCGAGCTTAGGCAATCCACTCACCTGGGCCTCCCAGAGTGCTAGGATTACAGGTATGAACCACTATGCCTGGCCTGTTTAAACTTAAAACCACAAAACATTAAAAAGAATTAAAGAAGGAATTATATATTAATAAAAGATTCAATACAACAAGAAGATATAATAATTATAAATATTTATACACTTAATAACATATCATCAAAATGTATGAAGCAAAAAGGACAGACAGTTCTACAATAATAGTTGAAAATTTGAATAACCTACTCTTAGTAATGGATAGAACAACCACAAAGAAGATAAGTAAGGAAACAAAGGATGAAACAACATAATAAATAAACTATATACAGGATATGTACAGGACACTCTACTTAACAACACCAGAAAACATTCTTCTGACGTATAGATGAGAAATTCTCCAGGCTAGACCATATATTAGATTATAAATTAAATCTTAATAAATTTTAAAAGATAAATATTATACATACAAAAACTGAATCACAAAGAAATAGGAAATCTGGTAGACCTAAAACTAGTAAAAAGAATGAATCAGTTATCAAAAATCTCTTGACAAAAGAAAGCCCTAGACTTGATGGCTTCATTAATGAATTCTGCCAAATATTTAAGGAAGAACTAACATAAGTCCTTAAACGTTTCAAAAAAATTCAAGAGTTGGGAACTAACTTACTAAATCTATAAAGCCAGCATGACACTGTTACCAAAGACAGAAAAAGACTATAAATCTACAGACAAATATCACTTATGAACACTAAATCAAAAAACCTCAACAAAATACTAGCAAAACCAAATTCAATAGCATGTTAAAAGGATTATATACCATGACCAAGTGGGATTTATTCCTGGAATGCAAGGATGGATGGACATATGCAAATCAGTCAATCAACATTATATACCACAATATGGTGCTGGCAAAAGACAAACATGTAGCCCAAAGGAACAGAATAGAGCCCAGAAAGAAACCCTTGCATATATGGTCAAATTATTATTATTATTATTATTTTGGCTGGGGCTAGGTTTGAACCCATCACCTCCAACATATGGGGCCAGCACCTTACTCCTTTGAGGCTCAGACACCACCCATTTGTTTGGGGGGGACGGGGCTGGTTTTGAACCTGCCACCTCCAGCATATGGGGCTGGTGCCCTACCCTTTTGACCCACAGGCGCTGCCTGGTCAAATTATTTTTAATAAGGGTACCAAGACCATTCAACTGGGAAAAGACAGTATTTTCAACAAATGGTGCTGAGATAACTGGATATCCGCACATGTACAAAAATAAAGTTGGACCTTTACCTAATACTATATATAAAAATTAACTTAAAGTGGATCAAAACCTAAATATTAACAGCCAAAACCATAAAACTCTTAAAAGAAATGCATAAATATATGGTCTATTATATTGGAGAATGTCTTATATATGATTGAGAAGAATGTTTTCTGGTGTTGTTGAGTAGAGTGCCCCATATATGTACTATATCTAGTCTATTACTTCTTGGATATGACACTGAAGGCACTCACAAAAAAAAATTAGACAAATCTGACTTCATGAAAACCCAAAACTTCTGTGCATCAAAGAACATTCTCAACCTATGGAAAGGGAGAGAATATTTGCAACTCATTTATCTCATAAGGGATTAAAAGACAATATAGAGAGAACTCATAAGACAATTTTTTAAAACCAGATAAAAGTGGGCACTTGAATAGGCATTTCTCCAAAGAAGGTATATGAGTGGCCAATAAGCACATAACAATAACAAGATGGTTATTATCACTAATCATTAGGAAAATATAAATGAAAACCACAATGAGTTACCACTTCACACCCATTAGGTTGACTACTCTCAAAAAAAATAGAGAGTAAGTATCAGTGAGGAAGTGGAGAATCTGTTACCCTTGTGAATTATTAGTGGAAAGGTAAAATGGTACAGCCATTGTGAAAAAGGTCATTGATTTGGGGGGTCTATACCCAGTGGAATTGAAAACTGGTCTTAAAGGGATATTTGTATACCCAGATTCATAGCAGCATTATCCACAATGTCTAAAATGGGGAACCAATATAAATGTCCATAGATGAGTGGACAGGCAAAATGTGGTTTACTCCTGCAATGGAATATTATTCAGCCTTAAAAAGGAATGAAATACGACACGTCCTGCAAGATGAATGAATCTAAGACCATATGCTAAGTGAAATAAGCCAGTCACAAAAGGGCAAATATTGTATGATTCTACTTATATCAGGTACCTAGTGTAGTCAACCTCATAGAAACAGAAAATGTGGAATGATAGTTGCTGAGGGGAACTGGAAATGGGGAGTTATTGTTTGATAAGTAGAGTTTCAAGATGAAACTGCAAGATGAAAAGAGTTCTGGAAATATATGGTGGTGATGATTGGACAACAGTATGCACTTAAAAATGGTTACGATGGCAATTTCTATCATGTATATTTTACCATAATAAAAAATTAGAGAATAAAAAAAGTGAAGGGAAATAAAGACTTTTCAGACATACAAATGGTGAAAAATTCATTATCAGGAGACCAGCCACTCAAATGTTAAAAGAAGTCCTTCAGGTAAAAGGAAAATATTAGCATATGGAAATCTAGTGATAACATAACAGTGTTTGTGAGGTTTATAACATACAAGATAGTATGACAACAATAGTGCAAAGGCTGAGAGAGGAGAAATGGGAGTATAGTGTTTTAAGGTCCTTACACTATATGCAATGTGATATAATACTACCTGCCACCTGAAAGAAGACTATACTAAATTAAAGAAGTATTATATAAATGCTGGGAGTAGTAGCACAGGCTCCTGTAGTCCCAGCTACTTGGGAAGTGGTAGTATCGCTTGATCCCAGGAGTTTGAGACTGCAGTGAGCTGTGATGGCACCACTGCATTCCAGTTTGAGTGACAGAGTAAGACTCATCTCTCTCTCTCTCTCTTTTTTTTTTTAGAGACAGAGTCTCACTTTGTCACCCTTGGTAGGTAGAGTGCCCAGTGTCACACAGCTCACAGCAACCTCCAACGCCTGGGCTTAGGCGATTCTCTTGCCTCAACCTCCTGAGTAGCTGAGACTACAGGAACCTGCCACAATACCCAGCTATTTTTTTGTTGCAGTTTAGCCGGGGCCAGGTTTGAACCCACTACCCTCGGTATACAGGGCCTGCGCCCTACCCACTGAGCCACAGGTGCCACCTGTAAGACTCGTCTCTTAAAAAAAAAGTGTACTATAAATCATTAAAATACCAGTAAAGTATGATTAAAAACAATATGGTTAATAAGTCAATGAAGGTGATAAAGTGGAATTATAAGGCATAGATTGTCAGACTGATTAAAAATCAAACGTAACCTACAATAGACTCATCTTTAAAAAATTTCAGAATATTACAGGGATACACATGTTTTCGGTTATATAATTTGCTTTTGTACATTTTAAGCCAAAGTTATTTTAAAAAGTGTGCTCTTCACCCAGAATGTGTGCATTTTACCATCTAGGTGTGAATTAACCCAACCCTTTCTCCCCCCTCCCCACTTGATTCTTACTAAGTTTTACTTCCATATGTGCACGTGAGGGTTGATTGACTAGTTCCAGTTTAGTGTTGAGTACATGTGGGGTTTGTTTTTCCATTCTTTGGATACTTCACTTAGAAGAATGGTTTTCAGTTTCATACAGGTTAACACAAAGATACTAGGTCACCTTTTTTTTTTTTTTTTGAGACAAAGTCTCAAGCTGTCACCCTGGGTAGAGTGCCATGGCATCTCAGTTCAAGGCAACCTGAAACTCCTGGGCTCAAGTGACTCTCCTGCCTCAGCCTCCCAAGTAGCTGGAACCACAGGCACCTGCCACAATGCCCAGATATTTTTTTGTTGCAGTGGTCATTGTTGCTTAGCAGACCTGGGCCAGGTTTGAACCCACCACCCTAGGTATATGTGGTTGGTGCCCTGCTGACTGAGCTATGGGCGCCACCTAGATCACCATTTTTAATGGCTGAGTAGTACTCCACAGCATACATATACCACATTTTATTAATCCACTTACGTATTGATGGGCACTTGAGTTATTTTCACTTCTTTATGATTCTTTGAGATCATAAATTGTGCTGCTATAAATATTCAAGTGCAAGTGTCTTTTTGAAAAAATGTCTTTTTTTCCTTTGGGTAAATACCTAGTAGTGGGATCACTTTTAGTTCTTTGTGGTATCTCCACATTACTTTCCATAGTGGTTGTACTAGTTTGCAGTCCCACAACAGTGTGGAAGTGTTCCTTTCTCTCTGCACCCATGCCATCATCTGTTATTTGGGGATACAATAAATCCATTTTAAGTATAAAGACATGAAGAGGTGAAAAGTAATAGTACAGATAAAACACTATTCAGTGAAAGCTAGGGTCAATATCAGGCATTAATACCCTCAACAGTAAAGGGTATTACCAAGGACAGGGTGTCACTTCACAGTGACAAAGAGGTTAGGGAAGTAAAGGACTTAAGAATCTGAAATAGGTATGTATATTATAACAGGGCTTCAAAATACATACAAAAACTGATAAAACAGAGAGAGAAACAGGCCAATTTACAATGATAGTCAACCCTACTCTTTTTTTTTCTTTGAGACAGAGTCTCAAGCTGTTGCCCCCAGTGCAGTGCTGTGGTGGCATAGCTCACAGCAACCTCCAACTCTTGGGCTCAAGCAATCCTCTTACATCAATTTTTCTATTTTTAGTAGAGTTGGGGTCTCATTTTTTGCTCAGGCTGGTCTTGAGCCTGTGAGCTTGAGCTATCCACCCACTTTGGCCTCCCAGAGTGCTAGGATTACAGGTGTGAGCCACTGTACCCAGTCCCTACTCTTAACTAATAGAGCAAGTAGACAGAAAATTAGTAAGCATAGAAAAACTTGAATAATACAATTAAGCAACTTGATATAAGTGACAACAGCAACAGAATCCACATTGTTTTCCAGTGTATATGAAACATTTAACAAGATAGATCATATCCTGGGTCATAAAACAAGTCCAGTGGTCAGGCCAGTCATGGTGACCCATGCCTGTAATCCTAGCACTCTTGGAGTCTAAGGCGAGGGGATTGCTTGAGCTCAGGAGTTCAAGACTACTCAGAGCCAGAGTGAGAGCCTGTCTCTACTAAAAATAGAAAAAGCAGCCAGGCATTGTGGTGGGCACCTATAGTCACAGCTAATTAAGAGGCCGAGGCATGAGGATTACTTGAGCTCAGGAGTTCGAGGTTGCTGTGAACTATGATGAATCCTGGGCACTCTACCCAGGGTGACAGAATGAGATTCTGTTTAAAAAAGAAAAAGAACAAGTCCACTAGTCAAAATCTCAGGTAGTCCTCCAAGATAAGATCATATTCTATTCATGTGATGGAGTATGACCCCACCAGACAGTAACTCATGCTACCGTGTTTCCCTGAAAATAAGACACTGCCTTATATTTATTTTTTCTCAAGAAGACACACTAGGGCTTATTTTTAGGAGATGTCTTATTTTTATTAAGTATAATACAACAATCTACATTTATTCAAATACAGTTAAGTCATCTTCTTCTGGAACCTGACGGGGAGCCGACCTTGTTGATGGGGTTGGCGCTAGTGATGCATGAACTCCTTTCCTCAGCCGTTTGCACATGCACAATATGATGCCTGTGACCACGGTTACCACACACGCACCCGCACAAGTGCGAACGGCTTGGAGAAAAGAGCTGTGGCAGATAAAAGGTATTCCAGTCTTCCTTACCATGCTCCAAAATGCATACATAGCCACGCCCATCACTAGGTCTTATATTTAACAAATGCATAGAAATCCTGCTAGGGCTTATTTTTTGGGTAGGTCTTATTTTCAGGGAAACACAGTACATGCAGCAACATGGATGAATCTCAAAATAACTATCAAAGAATTCAGGCAAAAAAGGGTACATAATGTATCATGTGATTCCATTTATATAAAATTCTAGAAAGCACAAAGTAATCTGTAGTGATGGACAGCAAATCAGCATTTGCCTAGCAATAGGGGAAGGGGATGGATTACCAAGAGGAAATGGAGATGATAGATTCACTATTATGACCAAGATGAGGGTCTCACACATGTAGACATGTCAGAACTCATCAAATAGCATACTAATATGTAGTTTATTGTAAATCAATTATGCCTCATTAAAATCCTGTGTGTGTGTATGTATATGTGTACATGCATGTGTATATATCTCCATGGAAACCAGAAATCTTCTGCTATGTTTGTCTCTGCTCAGGGCATCCAGACCCGGACTTCAAGTGCAGTTACAAGCCACGAATCTGATACTCTTCACTGTAACAGTGCCAAGTCATCTTCCAGCAAGTTGGGAGGTTTGCCTGATATTAACAAAATAAGGAAATCAGAGGTTTGTATTTACAACTAACCATGTAACAGTTGTAGTGTTGCCCATTACCAAGTGCCAATTATATGAAAAACACTCCTCTGTATGCTAGGGACCTAGCAGGGAACCAAAAGCCCACTATATTAAGGACTATATGTTTCTGTGAAGAGGGGGAGATGACAGCAAGTAAATGATAGTAATAGCTAACACTTACAGGATGTTTTCAGGTGCCAAGCAATTCCTAGGTATTAGCTCATGAATGCTCCCAAACAACCTTTAGGTCTGTTTACTCTCTCACATAACCAGTAAGTAGTGGAGCTAGGGGTTTGTACCCAGATAGTTTGACTCAAGCATTTGCACCTGTCACCACAAGCTATGCCTCACACTTATGAAGTCTAAGTGCTGGAAGGGCATCTGGCAGAGGAGAGGCAGGACAGGAAGCTCTATGAGCAGAGGCAGTCAGAAGGCTCTCCATGATGTCACTGTTGACAAACCATTGAAGAAACTCTTGGAACCATCCCAGTTGGAGGTGATGGTGGTTTACACTAAAGTGGGCTCTGGTCTAAGGTGTTCTAAAGGGGGTGGGGCTTGAAAGGGAAAAAGGACGCAAGATTTTTGGCTTGACAACTAGAAAAACAGAGTTGCTATTTATTACGATGAGATGACTGGGACAGAGGACAAGGTTTGGGGGAGAAATGAAGGGGCTGATTTTGGACATGTTTGGTTAAAAGTTGGTGATAATGAAGCTATTAATTAATATGTGAATTTAAGTACAGTTAATTCTATACAATAAATGCTTTCCCAATAGACACAAGGGAAATTATTTAAGTCTTTGGGGTTTTGAGGGGGAGCCTTTAAGTAGGTACAATAACTCTGTTATTAATTTCCTTATATTATTCACATTAAAAATAGTCAAATTAGTTCAAAGAGAATGTCCTCATTAATAATTTTCTAATTATTTACAATGTTAAAAAAATAGTTGTAGTCCATAATAATCCAGAAGTAATATTTTGCTTTATGATTTTTTTAATGTAAAACTCAAGACCAGGAAGTCTCAAAATGAAGAAAGAGTTTGCAAATTGAGTTTTAAATCTGGAATAAAAGGGCTAACCTTTTTTTCATCTCAAAATGGTAAGTATTTTATCTGTAAAACTTTAATATTTATAAACTATTGCTTATAAATTATATAAAATCTATAAGAATTAACAACCATCTTTTTTTTACATAATAAAGCTCATACAACTGCTTCTGATTCTTTCCCCTGTCCTGACGGGGTTCTCTTTCAAGGCTGAGTCTGTTCTAGGACAGCTGGGCCTCTTAGGCACTACATGCCCAGCCCTCTGAATCTTCTGATAGTGTTGACCATCCTCCTTTCTCTTTTTTCAAGACCAAGTCTCACTCTGTTGCCCAGTCTAAAGTGCTGTGGCATCAGCCTCACTAACTGAAAGCTCAAATTCCTGGGCTCAAGCTGATCCTTTTGCCTCAGCCTACTGAATAGCTGGGACTGCAGATGCCCACCATTGTGCCCAGCTAGTTTTTGTATTTTTAGTAGAGACAGGGTCTTGCTTTTGCTCAGGCTGGTCTTGAACTACTCCTGAGGCCACATTTTGAAATGATTTTCTAAGAAGATATTAATAACAAAATCAGCCAAGAAAATCTGAATAATCATGGAGGAGAAAATGGCCAAAACTTAACTCCCAAATTTAACTTTTATGATCAAGTGTTTTCAAAATTTCAAGAAAGCCATAAGAATTATATAATAAAAAGCCATTCAATTCATATAACAATTAGCATACCAAGATATGAAAACTTAATGACCACTGTTCTCAACTGGGTAAGAGTGTAGATGTGAAATCACTCGGAGTAGAGATTCTGGGAAAATGGACATGGGATTTGTATAGTTGTTTCCATCTCTCTAGATCCCCGCATGAAGGAGCACAATTGGAATAGCAAAACCAAGAAACCATAAATTGTATATGGGTGCATATTCAACCATATTTTGTGATAGATAAGGTATCCCCTAAAGCCAGCATTTGAGAAGATAGGGAGAAATCACTAACTACAAAACCGGCATGGCATGAGAATGTAAAAAGAATGCAAGAGAAAGTAACAGACGTGAAGGAGAGAAGTAGTTAGGGTGTCTCCTAGACCTGAGAACACAAGAACCCAAAATTCCCTGCACAGACTCCTTATATTTATTTTATTTATTTATTTATTTATTATATCATGGCAGCAAACTGAGAAGAGCCCCTGGCATAGGGAGGGGTGGAATACGGGGTAGAGTAAGGTCTGAAGGAGGGAGGCAGTTGGGCTCTGGGAAGTCTCACAATTCACAAACCAAAGCTCCTTCCAGGAAAACTCCAGTACCAAGGAAAAAGCTCAATGAGTAGAACTCACACTGAGAAGGCCCAGGTGAAAGGGAAGAGGAAGTAAAGTAAAGTAAAAGGCCTTCAAGCTCAGGCCCTCCTTTGAATTTTTGTAAAAAGAACAGAACAGGAGTTCCAATATCATGAGGTGGGAAAAACTGCCATGATTCATTCACCCATACCCTAAATATCTAAGAAAACCACTTATAGGCCCACAAAACAGATGAAAACTGTCAACCTAATACAGTATCCCTTATCTGAAATCCCTAAAAGAACACTAATGGGTAGAAAAGAACAAACTAAAATCTATACTTTAAGAACATTTTCTTGAAATAGCGGCTGGGCTGGGTGGCTCACTCCTGTAATCTCAGCACTCTGGAAGGCTGAGGCTGGTGGATTGCTTGAACTCACAGGTTTGAGACCAGCCTGAGCAAAAAGCAAGACCCCTGTCTTTACTAAAAAAAAAAAAAAAAAAAAAAAATAGAAAAATGGAGGCACGAGGATCACTTGAGCCCAAGAGTTAGAGGTTGCTGTGAGCTGTGACGCCATGGCACTCTATCCAGGGTGACAGCTTGAGACTCTGTTTCAAAAAAAAGAACATTTTCTTGAAATAAAAAGACTTAGAAAAGATTTCAGAGGGCATTGTAAACCTTAGAACAGTGGTTCTCAACCTTCCTAATGCT
The DNA here is from genome assembly GCF_000181295.1 of Otolemur garnettii. NCBI lineage: Eukaryota > Metazoa > Chordata > Mammalia > Primates > Galagidae > Otolemur > Otolemur garnettii. The sequence continues at coordinate 3,059,937 of NW_003852537.1, read as the reverse complement.
GCAACCCTTTAATACAGTTCCTCATGTTGTGGTGACCCCCAACCATAAAATTATTTTCATATGAAGTAGCATACAAAACCACAACATGAGGAACTATATTAAAGGGTCACAGCATTAGGAAGGTTGAGAACCACTGCCTTAGAAAATTGACTAGAACTACCAACACCAAGACAAATTCCAATAAAACTAACTCATTCTAAGGGAATGAGAAAAAGGAGGGAGGGGAACAACAGGCAAATATTAGGCTATCTAGGCAAAAAGACCACGTCAGTTACAAAGGAAATAAAATCAGGTTGTCATTAGACTTTTTTTTTTTTTTTTAAAGAGACAGAGTTTCACTTTATGGCCCTCAGTAGAGTGATATGGCATCACAGCTCACAACAACCTCCAACTCCTGGGCATAGGTGAGACTCTTGCCTCAGCCTCATGAGTAGCTGGAACTATAGGCACCCACCACAACACTTGGCTATTTTTTTGTTGCAGTTTGGCTAGGCAGGGTTCAAACCCGCCACCCGTGGAATATGGGGTCAGTGCACTAGCCACTGAGCCACAGGCACTGCCCTAGACTTTTTTTCTTTCTGTTGACAGCAATGCTTTAAGCCATGAAACAGCAAAGTTTAAGTTCCTCAAAGAGAGAAACTACGAGCTTAAGTTTTTATATTTAGCTTTTGGATAGGAAGGCTATAAATAAACTATCAAGGCCATTCATGAACCCAAGGACCATTGGCCAATTGTGGCAAGCATTCAATACATCCCATCCCACCTCATTGCAAAGATCTTCCCTGATCACCCCAGTAAAGTAGCATTCTACTCTGGCATCTGCTCCCTTACCCTGCCTTAGTTTTGTTCTTCGTAGTATCACTAACTGCAACCTTTGGACCTCCTCCATTCCTGGGCTGGAAGTGTCCACAGAGCAGGTCCCAATCATTGTTATATTCCTGGAGCCTAAGCAATGCTAAGCATTATTCTAGGGACTCAATAAATATTTGTTGAGTGAAAGGATTAACGAATGAATGATCTCATTATCTACCTAGAAAAATTTAAGCATGAACTGAAAAGCCATTAGAAATAACAAGCATTAAATGAGATGGCTCCTTTACAAAATAGAAGTTAAAGAAAACCAATACACTAGCTTTTCCATATACTATCAATAGTCAGAAAATAGGGGGAAAGCAGAGAAAATATGAAGAGGAAAGAAGTTCCAGTTGGTGATAACAATAAAGTATACAGTAATAAGAACAAAAAGAATTTGTGGGATTTACAAAGTAATAAAATAAGTAACAAAATAAATAACAGAAACAAAAACAGATGAATGGGATTATAACAAGCTATAAAGCTGCAGAGCAAAGGAGACAATTATTAGTGAAGAGCCAGCAGGGCAGGGTGGCTCATGCCTATAATCCTAACATTTTGGGAGGCCAAGTCGGAAGGATCACTTCAGGGCAGGAGTTCAACACCAGCCTGACCAAGAGTAAGACCCCATCTCTACCCAAAGTAGAAAAATTAGCCCTGCATGGTGTCGTGCAGCTGTAAAGTCCCAGCTACATGGGACGCTGAGGCAGAAGGATTGTTTGAGCCCAAGAGTTTAAGGTTGCTGTGAGCTATGATGATGCAGCTACACTCCAGCCTAGGGTGATGGAGTGAGACTCAGTCTCAAAAAAAAAAAAAAGGACTGGGTGCAGTGGATCATGCCTGTAATCCTAGCACTCTGGGAGGCCAACGTGGTGGATTGCTTGAGTTCGTGAGTTTCATACCAGCCTGAGCCAGAGTGAGACCTTGTCTCTAAAAATAGCTGGACATTGTGGCTGGCGCCGGTAATCCCGGATACTTGGGAGACTGAGGCTAGAGAATCACTTAAGCCCAAGAGTTTGAGGTTACTGTGAGCAGTGATGCCACAGTATTCTACCAAGAGTGACAAAGTGAGACTCTGTCTCAGATAAATGAATGAATAAATAAATAAGAAATTCAGGCAACTCAATAGGAAGAAAACAACTAACACAATTAAAAAATAAGCAAAGGTCTTAAATAGACATCTCTCAAAAGCTAACATGCAAATGGCCAACAGGTATATAAAAAATGCTCAATATTACTAATCATTAGGGAAACGTGTATTAAAACCACAGCGAGCCATCATCTGACACCTGTCAGAATGGCTATAATCAAAAGATGGTAGGTGTTGCTGAGCATGTGGAGAAGAGAGGACCCTTCCACACTTTTGGTGAGAATGTAAAGTAGTACAGCCGTTGTGGAAAAATGTATAAAGATTTCTCAAAAAACTAAAAATAGAATTACCACATGAGCCAGCAATTCCATTTCTATGTATACAAAGGATTTGAAACCAGTATGTTGGTAGCCATACTCCCTTGTTCACAGCAGCACTACTCACAACAGCCCAGATAGGGTAATCATCCTAAATATCCATCAACAGATGAATGGATAAAGAAAATGTGGTATATGTGCACAATAGAATACTAATCAGCCTTAGAAAAGAAGGAAATTGTCATTTGTGACAACGTGGATGAACCTGGAAGGCATCGTGTTAAGTGGAATAAACCTGGCCCAGAAAGACAAGTATCACATGATCTCACTTAGGTGTGGAACCTAAAACAGCTGAGCTCACAGGAGCAGAGACCAGAGTGGTGGTCAACCAGAAGGTGGGAGTTGGGCAACTGGGAGGAGGTTGGGTAAATGGAATAAAAATCTCAGATAAGGGGAATAAGTTTTTTGAGATCTACTGCATAGTATAGAAGCTACAGTTAGTAATAATGGACAACATAAATCAGAATTAGAAAACCTCAGATGAGATAATAAAACTCAGAAAAGAATTAGAAATAAAAGACAAAAATGTCAAAAGACCAAACTAGGAGAAAAAAAAGAGTGAATAAACAGATTGCCATAAGAGAAATAGAAAGTAAAGAGAATTCAAAAGTCAAAAAGTTATGAAGTAATAAAAAGGTTTCATGAGAATGTAACATAAAAGATAGGCAAAGTCCTAATACAATGTAAGACAGTGGAACAGAACAAACACTAAACTCTATATTTCAAAATTGCTAAGAGAGCAAAAATTTTAAATGTTCTCACCACAAAAATTAAGTATTTGAGATGAGTATGTATTAGCTCAATTTAATCATTCCACATTGCATAATCACATTGTACCTGATAAGTGTGCAATTATAACTTAGCAATTTACAATAAAATTTAAAAACACTACTGAGTTTTACAGACCTTAGAAAAGTCTTGAATAAACAGAAACATCACCTACCTGATGGAAAGATTCAGTTTGTAGATTCTCCCCAGTTTATAAATTTAACTCCAATTCTAACCAATTCCAATCCTAAGAGTTCTGGGAATTTGACAAAATGATCCTAACAGATATACAAATATTAGAAAGAAAATCAGGAACATACTTTCAGTCCTCAATATTAAAATTTATGGAAAATGTAAACCACAAGTAATCTGAGGTTCTGCCAAAATCACATGCAGATCATTGTACACACAAACATTTAGTATATAATAAAAAGCTTATTTTTGGTAAAGAAAAGACAGATTACTTGATAAATAGAAATGGTATTATTGGCTAAATTTAGGGGAAAATTTCAGGTGGATGAAAGTTAAATGTAAATATAAAACCATACCAAGAGAACATTTATATATTTAGTATTGAAAAGGGCCTTTTTAGGTGTAAAAAGGCAAAATCTACAAAGAAAAATAGCAATGGAATTGACTACTTAAAAAGCAGAATCATCTTTTGACAAAAGAAGACAGCAAAGTGAAAAGTCAAACTGTAAAAAAAAAAAAAGCAAAGGTGATATCTTTAAAATACTAAGAATAAGAAAAGATGAATAAATAGAACATGAAAAGTCACTTTTTCCCCAGTAAACATAAATGATCTACAAATATGAAAAGATGCTTAACTTCACTGATAATTGGAGACATGAAAATTATTATAAGAGACTGGCAGGAGAAAATGGTGCATATGATAGTGATGTGAGAGAAACTATTTACATACACTACAGGTAAGATGAGAAAGTGATCCAGCCTTTCTGAAAGGCAGTCTGGATATGCATCAAATTTAAAATGTGAGGCCAGGTGTGGTGGCTCACGCCTGTAATCCCAGCACTCTGGGAGGCTGAGGCTGGTGGATTGCTTGAGCTCATGAGTTCAAGACCAGCCTAAGCAAGAGTGAGACCCCGTCTTTAGAAAATAGCCAGACACTGTGGCCTGGGCCTGTAGTCTGGCTATAGGCCAGAGGTTGAGGCAAGAAGATCACATAAGCCCAAGAGTTTGAGGTTGCTATGAGCTATGACACCACAGCACTCTACTGATGGTGACAAAGTGAGACTCTGTCTCCAAAAACCAAAAATTTAAAACATGAATACTGTTTCAATAAGCAATTCTACTCCCAGGGCTTTCCTCCAAGAACATTTTGGAGAAGTAGCCAAAGACAAATGTATAAGGATATTTACTATAGTATTGTTTATGAAACTTTAAAAAAATTCTACTTTTACACTGTTGGTGGGATTGCAAACTAATACACCCTCCTTGGGAAGAAGTCTAAAGAATCCTCAAAGATTCTTTGAGGTAAAAAAGACCTTCCATTAGCTCCCACAATCCCATTACCAGGCATCTACCCAGAGGAAATGAAAATCACTTTATCATTTGTGATAAGGGCATTTGCAGTAGATTGTTTATTGCAGCTCAATTTACAATCACCAAAATGTGGAAAACAACCTAAGTGCCCATTAACCCATGAATGGATTAATGAACTGTGGTATATGTATACCATGGAATATTGAGCCTTAAAAAAAGATGGAGACTTGAGGAGGTGCCTGTGGCTCGGTGGGTAGGGTGTCAGCCCCATATACCGAGGGTGGCGGGTTCAAACCCAGCCCTGGCCAAACTGCAACAAAAAGATAGCCAGACATTGTGGAGGGCATCTGTAGTCCCAGCTACTTGGGAGGCTGAGGCAAGAGAATCGCCTAAGCCCAGGAGTTGAGGTTGCTGTGAGCTATGTGACACCAAGGCACTCTGCCG
>NW_003852537.1:3025981-3054848 GCF_000181295.1 Otolemur garnettii | reverse complement strand
AAAGAGAGATGGAGACTTTGCATGTTTTGTATTAACCTGGAAGGAGTTGAAACATATTATTCTTAGTAAAGTATCACAAGAATGGAAAAGCAAGTGTCCAATGTACTCAATACTAATATGAAGTCAGTAGATGAACTATTATATGCCCACACAAGAGAAAAACTCAATTCAATTCAAGTTAGGGGGAGCGAAGGAGGGGAGAGGAGGAGGAGGGAGGGAAATTGGTTTGTTCCCTCGTGATGGATACAATATAAGGGTATATGACACACTTCCTGGGTGCGGGACATAACTACAACAGGGACTTTACCTAACAAATGCAAATACTGTAACCTAATTGTTTATATTAGGAAATTTAAAAAAAATCCTTAAATAGATTAAGGCACATCTCTTACATTTTCTGTCTATATACTAGAATAATTTGTAACCATTAAAAATCTCATAGAATGAGAACTTGAATTGCTAATAGTTGATTTAACATTATATGAACTTTTTAGAATATTTACATTAAAAAAATTGTAGATGGGCCAGTCACGGTGGCACACACCTATAATTCTAACACCCTGGGAAGCCAAGGCAGGTGGATTGCTTCAACTTAGGAGTTTGAGCCCAGCCTGAGCAACAGTGAGACCCCATCTGTACTAAAAACAGAGAAAAAAACTAGCCAGGTGTAGTGGTACATGCTTGTAGTCACAGCTACTTGGGAGGTTGCTATGCGCTGTGATGCCACGACACTTAACTGAGGCTGACATAGTGGAACTCTCTCCAAAAAAAAAAGAAAAGAAAAACAAAAAAGGTATCAGGAAACTCATGGGGAATGTTGCTAGTGCTAACTGTGGTCTTCTGAGCACCTGCCTTGTTGCAGGTAGTCACAGAGGCAGTTTCCTAAGGCTCACAACCCTGAGAAGGCTGCATCACCCCACCATGCAGAGAGTAGGACACTCAGCTCACTGCTGGCAGGGGCAGAACTACAATATGCATACAGGCTCCAAATTTATCTCAGGATTGTATTAATGCTCATACTAATTAAATTTTATTCCAGAGAAATTTGAAAAACCCAAGGATGATCAAAAGGAAAAACTCAATACATGGATCAGTAACATGTATGTCTTTTTTGTGAACACGCTCTTTCAAGCGTATAAGCATGAAGAAACTCTCAAGGAGAAAATAAAGGAAAACAGGTTACGTAATGCAGCAATGGCTCATCAGAAGAAAATTGAAAATGATGAGCTGGAAGCAAGGTAACTTTACAAAGAGCCCCCGTTCCTCCTCTCTTTCAAGGGCTCAGCCATCTTTCTTTCCTGCCTTCTATAACTACCTTGATCAATCAGGACCCAATATGCTTTTATAGGGGCCAGTGGAAAGCTTCCTCGTTGCCCTCTGAAGGATTGCTGAAAAATCAACTCACAAAAGGCAAATTAATAAGAGAAAAGGCATATAAATGTATTAACACATACATGGGGAGAACCAGAGTGATTTCCCAATCCCCCAATGGGGTATAGAAGCTGATAAACCACCTGAGGTTATAGAACGAATGGAGCATGATAAACTGAGTTATAGTGGCAAGACTAGTCATGGGAGAGACAGGAGGCCTGGCTGGAAAACATCATGTTATGTGGATGGAACCTCCAGGCTCATACGAGTGTCTTTTCTTCAAAGATTTGGTTTTAGTTCCTGGTTCCTGACATAAGAGCGGCTTCTAAGACCCTTGGGACTCCTGGAATTACGAGACTATCTTTTGTATACTAATGAGATGGTCAGGCTGGGGCTCTAAATAGTTTCCAACCGGGGCTGGTGGTCAGAGGAACCAATCACATGATTAGAGAGCTGGAACTTTCATATCCACCCCTCCACATCTGGGGCAGGCAGAGGGACTGGAGATTGAGCTCAATCATTAATGGCCAATGATTTACTCAATCAAGTCCACATAATGGAACTTCCATAAAACCCTAGACAACAGTGTTTGGAGAGTTTCTGAGTCGGTGAACACATCTGTGTGAGGGGCACCCCAACCACCACGGTCAGAGCCTCATGTGGGGACTCTTCTAGACCTTGCCCTGTGTACCTACCTCTTCATCTGGCTGTTCATCTTTATCCTTTATAAAATTGGTAAATGGAAGTAGTAAAGTGTTTCCTTGAGTTCTGCGAGCCATTTTGCAAATTCCTGAACCTGAGGAAGGGTTCACATCACCCTCAGAGCTGAGGTGCTGCTCTGCAGGGTCATGGCAGTCTGATTGCAGACATGCCCTTTGTAAAGTACCTTCCAGCCTACTGAAGAAAGCATTATTCGCACTTAGGGTAAAGAAAACAGGTGGAATTTTAAAAGGCCACTTGCTAGCTGCTAAGTTGGTTCACAAATCACTTTAGATATATGAAAAGTTTATTTTGGACTGTCCAGCTATGGCATCACTTATTATTTCAGGCAAAGCGAAGACAATTTAGTTTTGTTCACGAACACTGCTGACACACAGATAGACCTCTATACACAATATACAGCATACAAACTGGGTTTTGCAGTTTCAAAGGAAAAAAAGTTACCTTCTCACGTTTGCTTTCTAGGCTGAATATCTTAAGAGAGGAAGAGGCCAAACGACTAGACTATGAGATTGACATCACTGTGATCAAGGAGCCAGTGGACCCCCCATCCTCTAGCCTCACACCAAGCCCCCCCAAAGAGGACACAGTCATGTCCCAGCCCAGCAAGTCCATGACAAGCAAGAAAAAGAAAAAGTAAAGAGACCTAGTGTCATGAATGAGCCATAAGAACATGTACATGTAAAAGGAGCTTAGAACTGCAAGAACTGAAAACACATTTCCAGAATAATAAAATTGTTTGCATGTCTTCTGTTCTTAGTGTTTTGAAATGTTCCTCTCTTGGCCCACTGCATCTCAGGATTCCTGTATGGCTGGATCCCTGAAATGGCTGCAGCTTGAAAAAGAGTTAAATGAAATACATATATATGCATATTAAATGCATGTGTATTAAACGTAAGTCTCAAAGAAATTAAGAGTACTGGTCAGGCACTGTGGTTTGCACCTGTAATCCCAGCACTTTGGGAGGCTGAGGCAGGAAGATCCCTTGAGTCCAGGAGTTCAAGACCAGCCTGGGTAACATGGTGAGACCTCGTCTCTACAAAAATTAAAAAAAAAAAAAATTAGGTGTGGTGGCACGCATCTGTAGTCCCAGCTACTTAGGAGGCTGAGGTAGGAGGATCCCTTGAGCCTAGGAATTGGAGGCTCCAGTAAGTGAGTTGTGATCATGCCACTGTACTCCAGCCTGGGTGACAAAACAAAACCCTGTCTCCAGAAAAAAAAAAAAAAGAGTAGGAGTAGTAGTGATTGAGTTTAGAATCTAATAAAACAGAAGTGGGGAGTGAAGAAGTCATGGACACATTTCTTCTGACCCCCTCCTTCCTACCCCTTGCCTTCTTTGCCCTCATAACCACCATTTGTCCTGTACATGCCACTTCACACATAGCCTCTGTCTTGGTCCTTCTCCACAAACACCCACAGCACTCTCTTTTGCACGTGAAAAATGCCAGAGAGTGAGGAGCCGGCTCCCTATGAATAGTGAAAGGAACATGTTTAGCCTTTGTGAGAAAATTGTATGGTTTAATGTATTGAGGAATCTTTAGATTGGGTGTATAAATGTTAAATTATTGAAATCTCTTCATGTTATATGCTTCCCTTGACAAGTATGTAGTGTCCATCCTTATCTTTCCTTGTTTTTGTTGGTTTAAATCCAATTGTATCTGCAAACAAGACCGCACCTCCTGCTTTTTTCTGATATCCATTTGACTGGATTATTGTTTTCCATCCCTTCACCCTGAGTCTTGTTTTATCCTTTGAGGTTAGGTATATTTCTTGGATACAACAGATATTGAGCTAGAGCTTTTGTATCCAGTCAGCCAGCCTGTGCCTCCTCAGTGGGGAATTCAAGTTATTCGCATTTATTGAGAGAATCGATAGGTAGGGTGGAGTTTTGGTCATCTTGTTTTCCAGAGTTCCAGAGCTTAGTTTTATCCCTTGAACCTTATGGACACTAGGCTTTTTTCTTTAATCTCTGGAGCGTTTACTTTGGTGATGGATCATCACGCGGGCCAGTATGAAGAACGGGTCTAAGTACTTTCTCTAGAGCTGATCCAGTTGTGGTAAATTTCCTTGACATCTGCATGTCACTAAAATATTTGATTTCTCCACCATAGTGAAACTCAGTTTAGCAGGATCCTCAGCTGAAAAGTATTTCGTTTAAGAAGGTTAAAGGCCAATATGTTTAACTGTATATTATTTAAAAAAAGAAAAAAAGAGGGTTAAAGGCCAATGACCAGCTGAAAGATCTGCATTCATCCTGATATTTTTTTCCTTTGTAGATAAGATTTTTCTTACCCCTGGTTGCTTGCAGGATTTTCTTTTTCACATTAACTTTGGCAAAGTTAATTACAAAGTGTTTAGGAGATGCTCTGTTTGATTGAGTCCTGCTGAGGACTATATAAATTTTGTCTCTCACAGTGCTTGGGAAATTCTCTACCATGTCTTAAAATAGAGTATCAGTGTTTTAGGACCATCCTCTTCTCTTTAAGGAATTTCTATAATCCAGATGTTTGATCTTTTGGAACAATCCCATAATTCTCTCAGAGAATATTTATTCTGTTTTTGTTCTCTTTTTTTTTCTGCCTCTTTGAATGACTGGGATAGTTCAAAAGTCTTGTTTCTGAAGTTCTGAAATTCTTCTTTCTGAAATTCTTTCTTCTCCTTCTTCTTCTATTACTGAGGTTCTCTACTGTGTTTTGAAGCTCCTGAATGCCTCTTTCAATTCCTTAAGATCTGCAATATTTTTTCTCATTATGTCCAGTTCCTTGGTGGCTTTGTTTTTATTATTTCATTTATTTATTTTGAGACAAAGTTTCACTATTTCACCCTTGGTAGAGTGCTGTGAAATCACAGCTCACAGCAACCTGAAACTCTAGGGCTTAAGTGATTCTCTTGTCTCAGCCTCCCAAGTAGCTGAGACTACAGGTGTCTACCACAATGCCCAGTTATATTTTTGTTGCATTTGTCATTGTTGTTTGGCAGGCTCTGGGCCAGGTTTGAACCCACCAGCTTCTGTGTATGCGGCTGGCGCCCTACCCACTGAGCTAAGGGCATCATCTGTGACTTTGCCTTTAAATTCACTAATTTCTTGAGATAACTTTTGGACTATTTTTTAATTTCTATTTCCATCTTCTCAATTCCATTCATCTTATTTGCCATCTATATTCTGAATTCTATTTCTGACATTTCAACAATTTCTCTATGGATGGTATTTTCTGCTGCATCTCCCTTATAATCTCCTGGGGGAGTTAATCTGCTCTGATTTTTCATGTTTCCAGAATTATTTGGCTGGCTCCTTCCCATGATTATTTTTAGCTTTTTAAAGATATTAATTATATTTTTTTGGAAAGAAGTATGGACAATACTCAGGGATCTAAAAGTAGACCTGCTATTCGATCCTGCAATTCCTCTACTAGGAGTATATCCAAAAGAACAAAAATCATTTTACAACAAAGATATTTGCACCAGATTGTTCATCGCCACTCAATTCATAATAGCCAAGTCACAGAAGAAGCCCTAGTGCCCATCAACCCATGAATGGATTAGTAAATTATGGAATATGTATACCATGGAATATTATGCAGCCTTTAAAAAGATGGGGACTTTACCTCTTTTATGTTTATATGGATGGAGCTAGAACATATCCTACTTAGTAAAGTATCTCAAGAATGGAGGAAAAAGTATCCAATGTACTCAGTACTATTATGAAACCAATTTATAATCACACTTTCATATGAAGAATAGATCACAACTATGGCCCAGGATGCAGGAGGGAGGGGGGAGAGCAGATGGAGGGAGGGTGAACGGTGGGATCACACCTAGGGCGCAATAGGATACATGTCAGATCTATTAAGTATAGAGTATAAATGTCTTAACACAATAATTAAATAAATGAGGTGAGGGATATATTAACCAGCATGATGCAAGCATTCCAAATTGTATATGAAATCAGCACATTGTACCCCATAAATGCATTAATGTACACATGATCTAACTCTTTATGATTTAATAAAATAATAAAAAAATATTAATTATACTTTTTTAGTTGAAATGTTAGGTTGTCCCTAAATAGTTGAGAAAGAATCGAACTGGGGACCCTTGGGGAGCACTGCATAGACCTATTTGGAAGTAAAACACAGAACTAAAACTGGCAGGGTGAGACCAGATCTGGAGGCCAGGAAATAGTTTACCACCCCTTTGCCAATGAACTGGGGCCTGTGCTTGTGGCCCTTCTCCCAGAGGTTCATGAAGCTCACTTTAGGGCTGCAGCAAGAGTCTCTTACTTACATAGCACAAACTGATTCTGTCCTGGTGTCAGCCTGTCCTCCACCCAGTTTAAAGGAACCACAGTATTTAGCTAGAGTTTTCTTTTTTTTGAGACAAAGTTTTACTTTGTTACCCTGGGTAGAGTACCATGGAGTCAGAGCTCACAGCAACCTCAAACTCCTGGGCTCAAGAGTTTCATTTGCCTCAGCCTCCTGAGTGGCTGGGACTACAGGTGCCTGCCACAACGCCCAGCTATTTTTTAGAGACCGGGTTTCCCTCTTGCTCAGGCTGGTCTTGAACTGGCAAGCTCAAGCAATCCACTTGCCTTGGCCTCCCAGATTGCTAGGATTACAGGCATGAGCCACAGCCCAGCCCTATAGTTTCTGTTGTAAAAAGTTCAAACAGCTGCAGCCCTGTCCTTGCTGGTGATAGCTGGAAGAGGGAACTTCATGGATAGACCCACTGTTGGGTCTATTATGCCCATTATGGCACCACATCCCCTTTGTGCAAACGAATTCAAATTAGCAGCAACCTGCAGCCCTAGCCAGTGGCAGCTGGAGAATAAGAATCTGTGGACAGTTCTGACAGAGTTCCAATAGAACCCATTCCAGAGGTATAAGCTAGTTCAGAGAAGCCAGGGTCCTTCCTGCCCTCCCCTAAGTCCTGGCTGTGGACTGGATAAAATGCAGCTGTCACTCACAGCTGAGGAAGGGGTCTGGCTCCTGGACCTTCCCAGGAGAAAATTTTATGGTAATTTTAGTTAAAATTTAAGGGTAACCACCTAAAGAATAAAAACACAATCTAAAGCTTCCAAACGAGCAGAAAGAATATAGAAAATCACTGATGTAACATAAAGCTGAGGAAGAGGAAAACAACAAAGGAAATGGGTGGTAAACAGGGAAGAGTACAAATCCGTCCATAACCAGCAAGCTGAATAGATTTTTTTTTTCTTTTTTGGAGACAGTCTTACTCTCTCTCCCTGGGTAGGGGGCTGTAGCATCATCATAGCTTACAGAAACATCAAACTCTTGGGCTGAAGTGATCCTCATACCTCAACTGCTTGAGTAGCTGGGACTACAGGTACCCACAACACATGGCTAATTTTATTTTTGTATTTTTAGTAGAGATGGGGTCTCACTCTTGTTCAGGCTGGTCTGAAATTTCTGAGCTCAAACAATCCACCATCTCAGCCTTCCAGAATGCTAGGATTACAGATGTGAGCCACCACATCTGGCCCAATCTGTTAAACTTGCTCACCCTGTACCTGTCCCCCCAATCCAAATCCAATTAGATTGGTTTGAAAAATAAAAATTCATGGCTCGGCGCCCGTAGCACAGTACTTATGGCGCTGGCCACATGCATGAGGCTGGCAGGTTCAAACCCCAGCCCGGGCCAGCTAAACAATGACAAAGGCAACAAAAAAATAGCCGGGCATCGTGGCAGGCACCTGTAGTTCCAGCTGCTTGGGAGGGTGAAGCAAGAGAATCGCTTAAGCCCAGGAGTTTGAGGTTCAAATTAGCAGCAACCTGCAGCCCCAGCCAGTGGCAGCTGGAGAGTAAGAATCCGTGGACAGTTCTGACGGAGTGTTGTGAGTTGCTGTGAGCTATGACGCCACGGCTCTCTACTAGGGGTGACATAGTGAGACTGTCTCAAAAATAAAAATTCACCTCTATGTTACCCTTTACAAGAGAAACATCTTAAAACAAAACGCTATAGAAAAGAGGAAAATAAAGGTGAAAAAGATGCACCAGGTAAATCTAATCAAAATGATTGTACTAGCAAGCGATATTGAAGGCAAAATAGAATTTAAGTCATTCACATAATAGAAGTAAAAATAAAGATAATGGCAAAAGGATCAACAACTGAAAATAAGCACTACTTATATATACCTTCATGTTAGCCTTGCAAAAGTTGACAGAATTACAAGGAAGAAAATTGCAATCATGATGGAAGAAACAAGCGGAAGACAAAAAATTAGCAAGGGTATAATTTAAGCACTAAAGTTTGAACTATACATTTAACTAGAAAACAGAATGCAATAGAGAATACGTAGGTTGAAAGTACAACAATTCCAAATGATACACCATAGACTGTGATCTAATTGCAGCACAATCAGTAAGTCAGTAATGAATGTGTGCTATAAACAAACCCTAACGTGATGGGAAACTAAAAACCGCAATGTTAACGAATGCATGGGTTAAGAGGAATCATAATGGAAAGTGTGAATTATTCAAGGCTAAGTGATGACGAAAATACAGGTGTTCCTTGGTCCCTTCATTGTTATCATCAGAGGAAGGGGCACTGGTTCCAGGACCAGGAAGCCCAAGTCCTGACAATTAGCCCTACGGAACCAAGGGTATGAAAAACTGTTAGTTCCCTCAGAATACATGAGTCCTGCATTCCACAGTACTGTACTTTCCACCCACAGTTGTTTGAACCCTGGGATGCAGAAGCTGTGGACCAGAGGGCTGACTACTACAATGGATGTAGCCATTTCTTCTTCTCCCTAATGTAACAGGCTCATGCAGGCTAAGGGAAGGGGACTACAGTCACTTTTAGGGCTGGGGAAATAATGTCTGTTCTAAACCAGTAGTTGACTAGTTTCTACCCAGACCCTGGGAATTTTAGACCACCACCAATTAGGTAAAGTAAAATTCAGCTAGACTTCATCTCAACTCTGAAGATGCGAGCACAGCTGCAGCTCCAGGGAGCTCTATGGCCAATGGTCTAAGCTTTCTGCTTAGATCACATCAGGGGACTTTCAATAAGTTCTTTGTGTTGGATGTGGTCTAAAAATCATGGTAGTACTCGAGATAAAAACCAAATCTAGCAATGACTTTGGACCACTGCCTAATTATTCACCATTCAGGTCTCAGAACTGGGGAAGCATTCCCAACTGTGAGAAGCTGTCACTGCTAGAACATTGACTATGAGTTTTAAAATGCCCAAAGTGTAAGCCAGGGACCTAATGGCCAGAATAACAGGAGAGAGACTCAAAGCAAAAGCAGAATTTTAAAAACTTTAACAATTTATTAGTCTTATTTTCCAGTAAAATATTCACATAATGTCAAAAGAATGGAATGATAGCGATATAGCCAACTACCTTTAATTAATTCCACATAAATATTTAAAATCTAAAAACCTCAGGGGATCATCAGACTGAGTAGAAATGTGATTCTTCAAAGCAAGTATTGCTTTACTATTGTCATTAATCCAGTCAATAATATGACCAATAACTTGCAATGGTAAACAAAATGTTTGCTGAATTTTTTTCAAAGATGTTTTCGGCAAGCCGTTATCAGTCAATCCAAGAAAAATATGTTATTGAACTGCGTTGCACAAAGTTTCTTTACTTCTTCTGCAAAAAGAACAGAAAACGGTGAGTAGGGGACAGATGTTCTCACTTATAAGGTTATATGATATATATTAATACCTTAAATTCTATTGGAATAAAATTGAGAATAGATATAGATGTTTGTATTAATTTTTAACTGAAATCCCAGAAGACTAGCTGTGAAATGTTAACAAATTGAGAAAAGGGAGAAAAGACACCTAATAAACCCACAAGGCCTCAATCCTTGTTAATATATTGAAACACTGCTTCTCAGGGCTGGAGTAAAGTGCTCCAAAGGCGCCTAAGACACTGAAGACATAGTCAATCTTGAGAAATCTGATGAAATGACACAAAAATTCTAGCTACAATCTTGCATCATAGACCAAATGCTCCAAAAAGGCATCATTATCTTGATTTTACTAAATTCCCAATTTAAATCAGACAGTTCCAATGCACACAACTATTAATCCAAGTATTAATATAAAGAGAAAAATGTAATATGAACATACGTGAAGAAAAAAATAAAAAGCCACATCTAACTTTCCTTACAGTTTCCAGGTGGGCCTCATCTCCCCACACCTGAACCCCTCTTTGTTCCAGGCCTAACGCACAACAGCAAAGGGGCCCAACTCAGTGAAGTTGACACCAGCCCTTCTCCAGGGCAATGGACATGTCAGGATCTGACAAAGTGGCTGTGGAGTCACACTGTGCAGAGGACCAGACCAACTGTTCTGCCTGGAAGGCAGGAGAAAACACTTGCATTATCATTTTACTAAGGTACAGACAGACGTAAACTGCCATGGAACCTGGTGGCTCTCCCTACAAAGAAGTGTTTTTATCACAGGATACAAAAAAGGACACCTTGACACACAGCATGTAAATGCAGTTGTGTGGTTTTTTTTTTTTTTTTTTCCATTTAACATTCCAGAAAATAATTTTCTTCTGGCCATTGTCAAGTTTCCAATGCTACATGAAAGTCTAATAGTTTTTCATGGAATTATGCCATAGATTTTTAAAAATCCATAAAATGGATCAATTTTTTTTAAAGCCCGCATCAGGGGCACCTGCTTAGAATCTCAATACTCTTGGTTTGTTCAATTTACCACATTTCTTAACACACCAAAAAGATAGATTTTAAATATCAACAGCATTAAAATTCTGCTCAAATACCAAATCCTATTTACCATTTACTTCAATCAGGTTTGCATTTTTTTGATTCAAAATAACATATAACTCCCGCTGATCAGACTTTTTCCCAACAACCCAATAATCACTCATTGCTTTCACGATGATTTCTTCATCTTCATCCACTCTGTAAGACAAAAATTTCAAAATACAATAGTTTATTATACATATGTAGCTGGACAGTGAAAACAGACATTCCAAAATAAGAATAGGAAATTACAAAGGTATTTTAAAAGTTTGGCGAGTCACATGTGAGTACCAGTGACTCCTGAGTTTATGAATCTGTTTGGAGGTGGTATCTGTGAGTCAAGCTTGAGCCCCTCCAGAAGGGCTCTGGGGTCACTAGGTTCTGAAGGGACCTTTAAAGTCTCTTCTTTTATTAGTAAAGGGAAACCTAATTTGAGAAGCTGCTAAAATTACCTAGTAAAATCACTGTTGATATCACCTAGAATCTTCATTAAATCTGGATGAACAGACGTAAGTGATACACTGGGTGTTTTCCTCATGTGAATTGTACTTTTCTCTGCTAAATTCATATGGTTGAAGTAGATAAATTTAAACTGGGGTTCCTTTTCAGACCTGTAAAAACATGTCATTAAGATGGTAACATTCTGAAATTATAATTATGCAAACTATGCAACTATATTCTTAAAACTTTAGAACTATCTGGCTAAGGCCTTATATTTTCACTGCCTGGGCCTTCAAATGAAGAATCTCAGTTAATACCTAACAGGCTCTTCATTCAATAGTAACTTATTTAATATCTATATGGAAGCGAGGTAGTCAGTATAATAGAATTTTCCAGAGAGCTTAAGTTTATTTTTTTAAACACCAAAAAAATTTTAACCATTATGTGATTATTTTCCCAATAAACATATAGTGTTTTATAAATTACAGTCACTTGCTTATTTTCCCACTTAAAAAAAGAAAAGTAAATCAAATCTATAGAGGCCATTTATTTTCTAGCAAAGGGATCAGCAAACTGTGACCCTGGGGCCAAATCTGGCCCTGTTTTCTAAATAAAGCTTTATGGGAATACTGCCATACCTAGAGCCATGTTGCCTATGACTATTTTCATGCTAAAATGATACTTGAGTAGTTGCAACATATACAGCCCACAATGTCTAAAATAATTATTATTTGGCCTTTTATAGAGAAAGCTTGCCAACCCTTGATTTTGGAAAGTAACATCTCATTCCCCCTACAGTGCTGGAGAATGAATGAGGTGTCCATGGAAATTCACCTGCCATGAGACCGAAGCTTACTACTATAAGAAAGCTTTTCATCATCCCCGATGGAAGTAATTCTAAAATCTGCCAGCCTCAAACTGTAGCATAATGAACATTTTAACTGGGATATACCTTTTTATTTCCTAAACTGACTGGGCAGTGCTGCTATACTGCTTCCCAGGTCAGCGTCTGTCAACTTCTCAAGGAACCAAAGACAGGTTTGGTATATACAGTTCACGGGACACTTCTCCTCCCCACACCTCTCACTGTGCCTTAACCCCTTGACTGTGGATGCTCAAAGACAAAACGTGCCTATAGGCACCATAAGAACATCTTATTTTGAACACTGTTAGTGATCAGAAGGTTAATTTATACATTGGGACCTGGGGGAGACTCAAAGGCCTCCACTGGGGACTTAGAAACCTTCTCTGCTGACTTCCATGTTAGCAGCCATGCTCTGGAGGGCTGAGGGTGCCAGAAATCCGACCTCTGGGTAAGTGTGTTACTACTGTAAAACTTTAAATTTAGGCAAAGGAAGAATGTAGATGATTTAGTTTCCAGGAAAAGGAAAATAAAACCCTTATAAAATCAGAATTTGTTTTTAGTAGGTCCCTACAACTAAGGAAAGTAAATATGAGAAAAACTGTCCAAATGATAAAAATTTGAAAAGACGTTTATAAAGAACTGCAAATTTATTTGTTTGGGTAGATAAGTCACTTAAATTGGTTGAAAGTTCTGGTTGTTTTGTTCAACATAAAACACTCTCTGTGGCTTTCCTCTTTCCTTCATTCATAATACATACAAAATTCTTCCTTTGTACCCTCGGATTGGAAATTACGTTAGAAATATTACTGAGTCAGTTGAGATGGGGTAAATAAATGTGGGCTCTTATTCTTTTGGGGGGCCTAATGAGGCGCTACACAACCTTCCCCCCAAGACAAAGATGACAAAGGATCTGGCTACACCCTCCCAGGTTTGTGCCAAAGACCCTACCTTACCTTTTTGGGCAAGCTATAGAATTTGCCCACCTTCTACAGCCCCAATATAAAAGGGGTCTCTAATTGCTCCCCAGGCACAGATGCCATCTTTGCACTGCCCAGCTGGTTCACTCTCTCCTTTCAATAAACTTGGCCTGAATATCCCTGCTTTGGTCTTGTCTATACCTTTCATAGTCTACCCTCCACAAAGTACAATATAAAAACAGATAGAGAAAAATGGATATTTGAAAAGCACCATTAGTAAAAGAGACCTGTTCATGTTAAAAGTAACATTGATCATTTTCATCACAAACCTTATTAGTAGTTACCAAAATTAAAATCTAATGTATTAGTTTTGAATTAGTAGTTACATTTTAATAGGTGTCCTTCCTAAAGAACCAAAACTTATTCCTTTTAAATACCAACGCATTTTTTCAAACATAATATCACACAAATTTGTCTTCTTAAAAAAATATTAAATATAGTTAACAATGTCAAAATAGGACACATTGAACATAGGAAAACAGTATAGAATTTTTCATGATTACTTGTTATAAAGTCTGATGTGTAAAATACTACAGTACAATAATGACATTCCAAAAAGACATAAAAGTGGAATCTGTCTATGCTTTTTCTATTACAGGAGAACATCGAAGGGACTGTAACAAACTGACCAACACACAGAGGTGGTCAACATAAGGAACTAGGCCTATTGTACTGATACGTACATGTAATGCATGTCTAGTCGATGAAAGTCAGGTCAACTTAAGGAGGGAGTCAATGTAAGTTCTATTGTAGTTAGTGTGTCTGCTAATTTTTTGAGATTTCCTGCTTCTGAGTTGCCCATCAGTTTTGCTGTGATGAGACCTCCTGGTCAGCCTCATCTGCATATCCTTTTATCCTTTTCTTCTATCACAGGCCAAAAACCTAAATAACTATGATGTCAAGAGGGACAAGGAACTCTCCCATGAGTAAGATGCCAGAGATTTAAATGCTTCAGGGCCAGCTATGTGAAAACCTTTTCCAATTTCAAAAAGCACACCAGGAAAGGCTACTAAGAGCTCTCTCTGAAGCAGTAGAGGAAACCAGCAAATGTTTAGTGAGTATCTGATAATGTCTCCCCTGGGGACTGCAGTGGCTGCCTGGGAGCACAGAGACAATCTGATTATTTTGATCTGCTCTGGGCTCTGTTCCAGATAGCTAAAGCTGACAGATACATGACTTCTAGGTGAATATAGTCTATGGGCTATTCCTCACTCATCAGACTAACTAAAAAAATACCAATGCATAGATTTTTTCTGAAAAATCTGGGTACTGTGAAAAAAGAAAATTGGCCTTAATTTATGAGTTACATATTATACTTCTTTCTCCTTTGCTTCAGTAATGAGAGCACGAAGAGTCCTGAGAATGTGCATGTTACCTTTTCCCTGGAAGGAAGACCACACCTGACCAATTCTCCATGACAGTGCCCTTGTGTTACAGCTGGGACTAAGTTCTCTCATCTTGCTTTCCTCCTGTTCTACATCCATGGCTAGTCATTACCAACCCTGACTGGTAATGGTTATACTCCTCACTACTTGTGTGAATCTAAGCAAGACCAACCTCTAAGCAACAGGGCTATTTCACAAATTTATTCAACTTCTTTTTTACCAGGAAGAAAGGATTATTTTAAAAATTGCTCCAGTGGTTTATTTATGTACACCATGGGATATTACTCAGCCATAAAAAGATGGTGACTTCACATCTTTTAGTAATATCCTAGATGGAGTTGTAACACATTCTTCTTAGTAAAGCATCACAAGAATGGAAAAGCAATTATCCAACGAACTCAACTCTAATATGAAGCCAGTAGATACTCTGATGCATGCCAAAATAGGAGAAAAACCCATTTAGAGTTGAGGGGAGGGGTTATAAGGGAGAAGGGGTTGGGGTGCTGTCACTGAATGGGCATGGGGTGGGGGGTGTTTGGCACACCTTTTGTCTGTGGGACATAACCAGAAAAGGGATTCTACCTAACAAAATCAAATATTGTGACCTGGTTGTTTGTACCCTCACATTAACCTGAAATAAATTTACTTAAAAAAAAAAAAAAAAGTTGTTCCAGGAAAGAGCTCCCTTTTTTAATATTTTGTTTCATCCTTCTTTTACTTTTTCAAATTTGGTATTAGAACTACCTAATGAATGGGGATCTGTCAAAGAAATAGAAACTAAAATTAGAGGTTCATAAAACTTGATTTGGGGAAAAAAATTTCAAGTTAGAATCTTTCCTCAAGTCCTCAAAAATTCCAGGTGAATTATAGATTTAAACACACAAGAAATAAAACCATAAAAGCATTAGAGATGAATATGAAACTGTATTTTTATACTATTAGGGTGGAGAGCCCAAAATATGACATAAAAAGGATGGAAAATGAAAGGGAGTAATAAAACTGAATATCTATATCCCCTAAGCTTATATATACATATATTATAGAAAATGGTAAAATCAAAGTTCCAGAAAGAAAAATAGTGCTATGACTAACGTGTATATTAAGAGTACTGATGCAGGGCAGCACCTGTGGCTCAGTGAGTAGGGCGCCGGCCCCATATACTGAGGGTGGTGGTTTTGAACCCAGCCCCGGCCAAACTGCAACAAAAAAAATAGCTGGGCATTGTGTTGGACACTTCTAGTCCCAGCTAGTTAGGAGGCTGAAGCAAGAGAATCGCCTAAGCCCAAGAGCTGGAGTTTGCTATGAGCTATGATGCCATAGCACTCTACTGAAGGCAACAACATGAGACTCTGTCTCTTAAAAAAAAAAAAATACCGAGTACTGATGCAGAAAAAGAAAAAGATAAAAAAGTTCCAAGGAGGTCAGGCACAATGGCTCATGCCTATAATCCTAGCATTCTGGAAGGCCCAGGTGGGTGGACTGCTTGAGCTCATGAGTTCCAGACCAGCCTGAGCAAGAGCCAGACCCCTGTCTCTACTTAAAACAAAAACAAAGAAAACTAGCTGGGTGTTGTGGCAGGTACCTGTAGTTCCAGCTACATGAGAAGCTGAAGCAAAAGGACTGCTTAAGCCCAAGAGTTTGAGGTTTGAGGAGCTATGATACCACAGCACTCTACTAAGAGCAACACAGTAAGATTGTCTCAAACGGGCTCAGCACCTGCAGCTCAAATGGCTAAGGTGCCAGCCACATATACCTAAGGTGGTGGGTTCAAATCCAGCCCGGGCCTGCCAAACACCAATGATGGCTACAACCAAAAAATGGCCAGGCATTGTGGAGGGCACCTGTGGTCCTAGCTACTTGGGAGGCAGAAGTAGAAGACTTGCTTGAGCCAGGAGTTGGAGGTTGCTGTGAGCTGTGACGCTACAGCACTCTACCCTGGGGGACAGCTTGAGGTGCTGTCTCAAAAAAAAAGATTGTCTCAAACAAACAAACAAACAAAACTTCAAAGGAAAAAGCAGAAGGAGGCAGGAGACTCAGAAGTACCAGTCACTGCAGACTGTGAAATACATGGGGGCCAGCACTGATAAGAGGTGGTCTGCAACATGCATGCACATATAATTTTTTTTAATTGTTTTTTCTTTTTTGAGTGTCACTTTGTGACCCTGGATACATGTTAGTCATAGCACTTTTTTCTTTCTGTAACTTTGATTTTATAATTTTCTATAATATATGTGTATAAGCTTGGGGGTTATTGGGGGTTATATGTATTCAGTTTTATTAATCATTACCTTTCATTTTGGTAGAGTGCCATGGCATCATAGTTCCTAACAACCTCAAATTCTTGGACTCAAGTGATCCTCTTGCCTCAGCCTCCCAAGTAAATGGGACTATAGAACACCCCCCGCCCCATCATTCCCAAATATTTTTTAGAGAAGGGTGTCTTGCTCTTGCTCATGCTGATCTTAAACTTCTGAGCTCAATCAATCCACTCACCTTGGCCTCCCAGAGTGCTGATTACAGGCATGCGCCACTGTGCCCGGCTTTGCACCCACACTCTAAATGTACATTCTCTTGTTCCTGACCTCAGTTCTAGGGATTCAATCTCAGAGGATAATTTTTTTTTTTTTTTTTTTTTAAGAGACAGAGTCTTGTTCTGTTACCCAGGCTGGAGTGCACTGCAGCCAGAAACTGTGAAGCTCAAGTGATCTTCCTGCCTCAGCCTTCTGATTAGCTGGTACTACAGAGACATACCACCACACCTGGCTAATTTTTAAAATGTGTTGTAGAGATAGGGTCTTGCTATGTTGCCCAGGCTGGTCTTGAACTTCTAGGGTCAAGCAATCCTCTTCCCAAACTGTTGGCATTACAAGTGTGAACCACTGCACCTGGCCCTCAGTGGATAATCTGATATACCAGATACATCAATTAGTAATACATTCAATACAGAATTGTTGTATTACTAATAACAGCCATACCTAGGCTTCCCATTAAATGGGAGAAGGATTAACAAACAGAAACACATCTATTGTATTAAATACCAGTAAACCATTAAGAAACAAGGCAGATCTATATTTATTGATTTAAAATGATGTACACACCATACTTTTTTAAAAGCTGCAGATTTGTTTCATTTGTTACAGATTTAACAACCCATGTATAAAAAGCACTGTGTGTGTCACTGTTTACTTTTCCAAATTAGGTAAGATTTCTAATATGTATATGCAGTATTTCTGAATTGCTTAAAAATTAATGACATAAATTGCCAGCAAAAAAGAGCAAAAAAATTTTTTAATTGAATTACAAGTCCTTGGGTAGAAAAAAAATCAAGGTGTCAACAACAGAAACCAAAGATCAAACAAACCTGTTTCATGTTATTTTTTAAAAGGTTGACATCAATTTCCTAAAAACACAGAAGAGGCTACAGTTTTTAAAAATGGATTCAATGCCTCAACATTATGCCCCTTTGAGCACCTTCTAGTGAGGGCTACAGCAGAGAGAAGAGGCTGGGGTACAGAGCTTGTCTAACTGGGCTCTGAGAGCAGACAGCTCCCTAATTCAGCTCTACCCACCTGTCCCCTCCTCAACAGTGCCTCAAGATGCTACTGTGGGATCTCCTTTCCTCCTTCTGGGCTTCCCCTGTTCACGTCAATCTGAGATATGAATTTTGGAGAAAGGGCTAATGCATACTGGTTTGATTTGAGTCAGAAGGGTTAATAAAAGAAAAACACATTGTCTTTTGTGTCCAAAAGCTTTGCTCTTCAGCCAGTTATTTACTGGTTGACAAGCACTAGTTCCTTATATATAAAATCTCAGATACATCAAGAATTATCTTAAGGTCAACTTTCAAAGATAAAGTTGACATTTCCAGGGTTTCTGCTCTCAAGCATGCACCTAAACTGTGCCAGACTTATTTCACCATCAGACTTCCCAGGGATCCTATCTTTCAGGGGAGCAGAAATACTGTACTGTGGTTCTCTTAATGGTCAAAAAAAAAAAAAAATCGCCACATAGAACAGATGTGTGATGAAACATACATAGCAAAAATGGTAATTGCACAATGTGAGAGGGAATATGTGTGTCCACTGTACTATTTTCATAATAAAATGTGGGATAGAAAACTGCCTTCTAATGACAGGATAACTAGTATTCAAGGCCCTCTCTTTTTGCACATTCCCAAGGACAGTCAGCCTTATTTGCAAACTACAAAGTACTTAGTAAGTTTGACTTCTGCATATTTATTGATGAGTCATTTGAAGTTCATGACATCTATGGAAATAGTTAACATGTGAAGTAAGCTTCCAGGTTCTGGGAATGGAGGGCCATTATACTTTATCACTCTTCACCTATTAGCTCATAAGTAATAGGCATATAATAACTCACTTATGCTTTCTTCCAAAAATAAAACCTAGTAGTTTCATGGTTTAAAAAAAAAATCAAATAACTAAGCAGCACCATCCAGATGTAAGCTGGTCAAGCATTTTCTTTTCTTTTGATAAGACAGTCTCACTCTGTTGCCCTGGGTAGAGTGCCATAGCCTCAGCCTCACTCACAGCAACCCCAACAACCTCCTGGGCTTAAGCGATCCTCCTGCCTCAGACTCCTGAGTAGCTGGGACTACAGATGCCTTCTACTACAGCCAGCTAATTTTTCTATTTTTAGTAGAGATGGGATCTCACTTTGCTCATGGTGGTCTCTAACTCCTGTCTGACTTCAAGGGATCCTCCCTCCTTGGCCTCTTAGAGGGCTATGTGAGCTAATCCTTCCCTTTTGGTTTTTTTTTTTGAGTCTTATTTGAGACTCTCACCCCAATATTATAAAAATACAGTCCCACGTTTATTTATCTCTGGTGCTTTTATGGTTTTTTGTGTGTGTGTTTAAATATTTTAAATCATCTGGAATTTCCGAGGACATGAGTAAAGATTCTAACTTGAAAACTTTTTCCCCAAATCAAGCAGTGTGAGCCACTGTACCAGGCTAGTCAGGCATTTTCATCCCTTGCCTTACCTTTTTCTAACACTAAGTAAGCTGTCAATAGTAGCAATCCACACACACTTATACAAAATCCAAAAGCTCACCCTAAGTTTGTTTCTGAACCCTCTAGAGCAGTGATTTTCAAATGGCACGCCGCAAAAATTTTTAAAGATTATTATTTTCAAAAAAAGTTCAAAGCACAGTTAAGTATATTCTTTTTTTTTACTCTTTTTTTGGATCATCATAATTTAAGTGTGCATGGAAGTTTAACCAGAGGTTCAAGTGTGTCGTGAGATTAAAAAGGTTGAAAAACACTGCTTTAGAGGCTGATGCTTATACAAAACCACACACAAATAATATACAAACACCAAAACCACAAGCTTCTTATAGAAATTCACAGCATGTTTGTAGCTTCTCAAATGTACAGACAGCCTATAGAAGCAGGACTTTTATTTCCCACGCTGCTATCTACTCACTTTATCTTTATGATAATTCTATTTTACATTAAGAAAAGAGAGGGAGAAAGATGTTTAATAACTTTTCAGTGCTGTAGAGAACAAGATGAGTTAAATCCTGAATCACCCAATCCTCAGCCTAGAGCCTTCAGCTCTCATCGCAGCCAATTGTGCCCTATATACGTCCTCACAATGAGAGGCAAAGTGCTTTCCGTCTATGCAGATCATAACCATGCTGATTCTACTGCCAATGTGAATGTAAACACCTGTTCTAGGGAAGACGGATGCTTAAAAGGCCAAGTTCGCAGACAGATAGCCCTTTTAACCCTATAGTTCATGTCACCAATCAGGAGAGAATAAAAAACATGCATTAATAGAAGACCCAGCCCTAGCCACCACCGTGACGCAGACAGACTTAGGTACAGGACTGAATAGCATGTACTACTCTTTTCTAGATTCCAAGAAAACACAGGAAAGTTAATACCATTTATATTCATAAAGAAAAAGCACATCTATTCTTCTATAACCAGTTAATGTTTAAAAGTGAGCAGGAAGCAAAGTACAAACCCAGACATTCTTTTGTTGATGTTGAATTGCTCACAAATATCAGATGCCAGCACCGTGAGCTGAGGACCAACAATGCTGTCCAGTCTCCGGCAAAAATCCAATGTCAGCTGGATAGAGGCTAACAAATAATTAAAATATACCAGTGAGTATTACAATATTTTGTTCCAAAATGTCAATATTCATTTTACTATCCAATGCTTAACAACGGTATTCAAATGAAAACTTTACTTATCTGGGAAATAGAGTAATTAAATGATCAGATCCCCTCCCTCTTCCAAGTGGAAGAGAAACAAAAGATATAAATTGGGTATATTAAGATGAAAAAGAGTCAAAGATCTAGTTCACTGAGAAAAGTTAATTGAAGAATACCCCCATGGAGTGATAAATTGGTAGGAGGACCTAAGCCCTAACAAACATCACACAGCACTCATGGACCAGGTGCTGCCTGATGCTTCACAAATACAATATTGCCTCATTTCATCCTCACTCCCCCACCCCGTCTGCTACAGTGCTACTGTTGTCCCCATTTCACAGTTGCAGAGGCATAGACAGGTTCCCAGGCCTACTGCTGACAAGTGGGAAAGCCAGAACTTCAAAAATATTAGCAATGGTTTGTTAAGGTGGCAGATACCTCCGGTGGGGAACAGCACTTAATGCTCCTTTATGTGCCTCTATGTTGCCTATGACAATGTATCTATCACTTAAGAACAGAGCATAGGAAACTGAAAAAAGCTTATCTGGGTCAGGCTGAAATCAGATACAGGTGTGCACCTACCATCAATCATAAAGCACACAGCCGCACTCATGGCCTGGGAAGAGGAAACAAACCAAAGATCATAAAATGGTACAAAAAGGACATTTAAATATAAAAACCAAATGCAGTGACCTCATTTAAGCCTTGATTTGCAAAAATCAACTGTAAAAAGACATCTTAGTCAATTGGAACAATGTGGGCACACACTGGATATTAGATGATATTAGAGGACTACTTTTTGTCAGGTGTGGCAATAGCCTGGTGATTATCCTACAATAGATGTCCTTGTCAGTCAGAGATGCAAATGGAAGTATTCATGAGTAAAATGGCACGCTGATTTAAAATGTTCTGGCAAGCAAAACACACCCCAACAGGTAGAGGGACAGACGAAAGCATCTTATGAATTAAGCTGTGTGCTAGGTCTATAGGGGTTCATTATTCTATTCTTGGTGTATACTTGATGATTTCTATTAACATGCATTTAAAAAGATAGCAAATAATGGCCACCTACTGCAACCAAGATCACAAATAAAATAATAAAAAAATCTTTAAAATTAAAATTTGTCAAAGCAATGTATAGCATTAAAAAAAAGGTCAAATGGGGCTCAGTACCTGTAGCTCAGCAGCTAGGGCACCAGCCACATAACACTGAAGGTGATGGGTTCAAGCCCAGGCTGGGCCTGCCAAACAGCAATGACAACTACAACCAAAAAATAGCTGGGCTTTGTGGTGGGCGCCTGTAGGCCCAGCTACTTGGGAGGTGGGAGGCTGAGGCAAGAGTATCGCATAAGCTCAAGAGTTTGAGGTTGCTATGAGCTGTGATGCTACAGCACTCTATCAAGGGACAAAGACTCTGTCTCAAAAAAAAAAAAAAAAAAAAAAGGTCAAATGAAACATAAAGCCTTATGAGGAAAAGCAATAGACTTCCTTCTCTGAGCTCTGCTCCCTAGAAACAAACCACTTGAAATTGTTTTTAGACAACTGAGTTAAGCCACTGTACAGACTTTCTATCATTCCACCAGGGGCGACCCCACATCTGCCCTCCCTCTTCTCCCCTGTCCTTAGGGCCATCCTCATTCCTCCACTGGACACTTTACACTTCAAACAGCTTATTTATCCTTGCACCAGGCACCGGCTTTGACTCCTGAACTGACATTCCCAGGTGGGCCTGCACCTATTCCCATTTCCACCTCTTTACCTTTACCTTCATTCTCATACAGAGAAAGTTAATAACGTTTACTCTACTTTATACCAAATCACAACTGTGATGTGCATATAAACAGGTTGCAAAATTGGTGGCTTCCATCCAGTATGTGTCTTCTTTATGTGTAAAATAATTCTATTTTTGGTTGCCAACTAGTTTTATACCAAAACCTCAATTTCCAGCCTCTTCTGTAATCTCAGTGGATTTAGGGTCACTGGACCTCTATTCCTACAGGAGGACCTCCTGGGGACAGTCTCTACCATTCATCACTGAAGCCTGACCCAGCCTCAGGTCTAATCTCTATAGATTTCCATGGTTGATTTTTAAAGTGTGCCTTTTAAGTCTCAATTTAAAAACTTTACTAAAGAAGTATCTAGAATAACATAATGAACCTCAAGGACTACTTCATTCTCAACGACTGTCAACTCATGGATAGTCCTGCTCTGTACATTTCCTCATTCACATATTAATCCCAGACATCCTATAATTTAATCCATACACATTTCAGGAGGAATCTATACAAGATGAGGACTCCTGGAAACACTATACACCCGCTCTCCAGAGAAACAACCATAATTGAAGAAAGTTATTACAAAGCACTATTTACTTATTTATTTTTATTATTTTTTTTAAGAGACAGAGTCTCGCTTTATTGTGAGACTTAGGGGCAGGCGATTCTCTTGCCTCAGCCTCCCAAGTAGCTGGGACTACAAGCACCCGCCACAACACCCGGCTATTTTTTGTTGCAGTTTGGCCAGGGCCAGGTTTGAACCCGCCACCCTCGGTATATGGGGCTGGCACCCTACCCACTGAGCCACAGGTGCCACCCACAAATCACTATTTAAATATCCAGAGGGAAACTATCCTTATGGCAGATAGCAAATGAAAAATATTTACTCAAAAAAATCTACGGAATCTCAGTTTGAACAGTGATAGACTTCATGGCTATGAACACATATATTAAAAAGAAGAAAGAGCTAGACATGGTGGTTCGTGCTTGTATAATCCTAGCACTCTGGGAGGACTGTTTGAGCTCAGGGGTTTGAGACCATCCTGAGGAAGAGCAACACCCTGTCTCTACTAAAATTAGGGGAAAAAATAGCTAGGTGTTGTGGCAGGTGCCTGTAGTCCTAGCTACTCAGGAGGCTGAAGCAGGAGGATTGCTAGAGAATTGGAGTGTAAGGTGAGTGCTAGGCTGACACCATGGCACTTTAGCCTGGGCAACAGTGAGACTCTATCTCAAACAAACATAAAACCACCTCAAATCAATAACCTACCATCTTAAGATCCTGGAAAAAAGGAAGAGCAAACTAAACAATAAAGATTAGAGCAGAAATAAGGGGGGGGGGGACAGAGAAAATAAAAGAAAAAAATTGGTTCTCTGTCTCAGTGCCCATAGTTCAGTGGTTAGGGTGCCAGCCACATACACTGAGATAGGCAGGTTCAAACATAGCCTGGCCCTTTTAAACAACGACAACTGCAACAAAACAACTGCAACAACAACAAAAAATAGCGCCTGTAGTCCCAGCTACTTGGGAGGCTGAGGCAAGAGAATCACTTAAGCCGAAGATTTTGAGGTTGCCATGAGCTATGATGCCATGATACTCTATCAAGAGCAACATAGTGAGACTCTGTCTCAAAAAAAAAAAAAAATTGGTTCTCAACAAAACTGAAAAACTTTTAGCTAGACTACAGACCAAAAAAAAAAAAAAGAGAGGACTCAAATTACTAAAATCAGGAAAGAGGAGAAATCAATACTTGCTGACTTTATAGGAATAAAAAAGGAGTAGAAGGCTATATATAATATCATGCCAACAAACTGAATAACTGAAATGAAACTGACTCAAGAAGAAAAAGAAAAGCAAAGTAACCTGTAATAAGAGATTAACTAATAATTTAAAAACTTCCCAGAGGAAAAGCCCAGATGCAGATGTCTTCACTGTGAATTCTACTAAACATTTAAAGAAACATTAATGCCAATCCCTCATTAAATCTTCCAAAAAACAGAAGAGGGAATGGGGAACACTTCCCAACTCATTCTATGAGGCCACCGTTACCTCGATACCAAAACTAGACAAAGACATCACAAGAAAACTACAGGCTAACATCCTGCACAGCCCCATACCCATGCAGCATCAGTTCAACCCCTCGAGGGCTAGACATAAAGGTCAACCACACGGGTGGTTAGCTATGTGCACATGGCCAATCCCCAATAAAACTCTGGCTATCAAGGCTCAGGTGAGTTTCCCTGAATGGTAATTCCCCATATATAATGTCATACACATCCTTGCTGTCCACGTAGCTCCACTGGGAGAGAATAACTGGAAGTTCACGCCTGGTAACTCCGGGACCCCACCCTATGCTTCTCTCCTGGGCTAATTTTAATCTGTGCTCTTTAGCTACTATCAACCACAACTGTGAGTACAGTAGTCCCCTTTACCTGTGGTTTCTCTTTCCATAGTTTCAGTTACCTGAGATACAGTACAATAATAGATCATATTCACATCCTTTATTACAGTATATTGTTATAATTGCTCTATTTTATTATTATCAAGCTCTTACTGTGCCTAATTTATAAATGAAACTATCATAGGTATGTATGTGTAGGGAAAAGCATAGTATATAGAGGATTCAGTACTATCCTCAATTTGAGGTGTCCACTGGGGGTTTTGGAATATACTACTGTGAAAAGCTTTTCTGAGTCCTATAGTCCTTCTAGTGAACTACTGAGTGGTCTAGGGGACCCCTGAATTAGTAGCTTGTATCAGAAGGGAGGGTAGTCTTCAGGACTCCTGAACTCTGTAATTAGAAACCACTGAACTGTATAGTTTATATGGATGCGTTGTATGGTATATACATTATATCTCAATATAGATGTTAACACAAAGATAACGATCCTTCCACATAATCATAATTCCATCATCACACCTAAAATTACATTTATCAGTTGACTCTAAAACTGGAAATCTAATAAGCAACACTCCTGTACCAGGCTCACTGAGAGTTCAGTCACTACCTTGAGTCATTCCAAGGAGAATAATTTTAGCTTGCTAGAGAAATGGACGTTTCCCTTATTCCAACTGCTGCTCTGAATTATACCTCACT
The DNA here is from genome assembly GCF_000181295.1 of Otolemur garnettii. Lineage (NCBI taxonomy): Eukaryota > Metazoa > Chordata > Mammalia > Primates > Galagidae > Otolemur > Otolemur garnettii. Next base: position 3,029,283 of record NW_003852537.1, on the reverse strand, counting down.
TTAGTCTGTTCATTTCTGGACTACATCTTTCCATATTCTCCCGGGAATCCTTGCCCCTGCCACTCTCTGCAATCCTTTGCTTCATCATGGAGGTAACCTCTGACATCTTGAGCATCCCCTCTAACCCTTGAGCATCTCATGGGTTAGAACCACTATTCTGGATTCCAAGGTGTTGTCTTTCTTGGTTTACTCACTGGCTCCACTGCGGGACAACCTCAGGCAACATCCTGAGAAAGGACACAGAAGGGTAACCTTTGAGACTTTCCATGTTTAATGCTTCCTTTGTCTTACCTGTGATTGACAGCTTGGCCTGGGAAAGAAGTCCATGCTGAAAATCATTCTCTCACCTAATAGTGAAAGTCTTCCTTCCATGGTCACTCAGCTTCTCATACTGGTTTTGAAACTAGTGCCAGTTTTAGTTTTGTTCTTTTATAGGTGATCTGCTTTTCCTTCTAAAAGCATTTAGGATCTTCTCTTCATATTTCTGAAATTGCCCAATATTGGGTGTGTGGATTTTTTTTAATTCCTTGTGCTAGACATTCAGAGCATCTTCTGAATGCATAAAATATTGTATTTTGTGGTAATAATAATTTGTGAAAATAGGTAGTGGTGATGGTTGCACAATATTATAAATATACTAAATGCCAATGAAATATACACTGACACATATACTTAAAATGGCAAATTCCTTGCGACCCACAGGAAGTGTATTAAAGGGCTGTGACATTAAGAAGGTTAAGAACCACTGTTTTATCACAATAAAAGATATTTTAGACCAGACACAGTGGCTCACACCTATAATCCTAGCACTTCGGAAGGGAGAGGCAGGAGAATGAATTATTTATAGCCAAGAGTTCACGGTTGGCCCGAGCAACATAGGAAGACCCCATCGCTACAAAAAAATAGAAAAATGAGCTGGGCATGGTGACACACGGCCATAGTCCCAGCTATTTAAGAGGCTGAGGCAGGAGGATTGCTGGAGCCCAGGAGCTGGAGGTTGCAGTGAGTTAAGATGATACCACTGCACTCTAGCCTGGGTGACGGAGTGAGACTCTGTCTCAAAAAAAAAAAAAAAAATTAAAATTAAAATGATATTTTCTATTAACCTGAGTTTAACAACCTGGACTCTTTCTTGTCATCCTATCTCAATATTATAGATACAACTTCTCTAATTACCGGACACTAACTTTTAAAAGTTCCTCTTTCCAGAAGCATTTTTATTTCAAGACCTGTGGTTTTATTTCTCCAATTATATTTAAGAACAAGGAAATGAAAGTGTGACCAGGCTTCACTTCAAATGATGGATTGCAGTTATGCTGGGCAGACAGAAATGCCACAGTGAGTAGGCCCTTATTCTCAGGGCAGGGTCTCTAGGTCTCTCTAGAGTGTTTCTTTCTTTTCCCTTTCTACAAAGACAGTGCTTGGATACTTTCTTTAAAGAGACTCTCAGTTCTCACCCAGGAACAGGTGCTCAGCTGTGAGCCTATCTATCAGGGATGGGCTGAGGGGGGCTAGTTTCTACACAGGACTTCACTTACACCCCACAGTTCCAAGCCCACTTCCAGTCCTGACTCCTCAGGTGACCACCTATAAGTCCAGGCTTTTCTGGGCTTTTGCAGGGAAGAAGAACTCTGGCCTTAGCATACCATCCCACTCACATTCTAGGCCAGCCTCCCCCATCAGGCACTATTTCACAAGTTTTCTTCCAGATAGTTGCAGGATTCCCACATCCTCTGTGTTCATCTCCTTCCTACTCCACTATGGCATCATTTAAAAGTTTTACGAATTAAAACTTATTTGTAGCCTCAGGCAAGAAAGAAGATTAAACACAAGTGCTCAATACATGTTCAGTCTTTCTTGAAACAAAACTGCCTTTAATAAAAAATTTCAACTTAAGAACATATGCTTACAAGATAATTTCCTGACAGAAACTAAATGCTACCCTTATACAATTAGCAAGTTCACAGCTTTAAAAATCAGAGCAAAAGCAGAATTCACTGATGTGTGGCCATAGCCCACATCCAGGAGGCATTTAGCAGGCAGCATCAACCTCTGACAGCCTTTGATTTGTGAGCATGCAGGATTTCAAATGTTTGTGAATCCAGCCTTAGAGAGTTATCCTTTCACTAATAACAAAATCATATACAAGGAGCTGAAAATAAACTTACTATTCCAGAAGAGCACCCATTTTGAGTTTTATAATAGAATTTTCAATACCTTTTCCAAGAAACATTTTAAGAGGTTTGCATACGTACTCATGTACACATGCAAGAAAGATCTACTTCAGTATTAATCTGTAACACTGGAGGGAAAAAGTGGTTACCTTATAAACAATTAAATGGAGCTCTTCATAAGTGTCATCTGTATTTACAAAAATTTTGGGGAATCTGCATTTTGCTTCTGGATCATTAAGGTTCAAAGGTCCAGTAAGAAATCTTAAAAGTAAGCACAGACATGACTCAATTCAATTAGGTAAACTAAAAACAGAAATTTATAAACAGAATACATTCCTATTTAATATACATCATTTTTTAAAATGCTAGATGCTATCTGGAAAACAATAAAATCAGAATATGATAAAGTAAGTTTTAATTCACTGGAAAAACAGAATTTCCTTTGTGAATTACTGTCAATAAAAACAGACATGATATTATCTTTAACAAAAAAGATAATAAATCCCATAACTTAAATCAAAAAGTGAAAGTCCTACCTTCCATAGTGTTGAAGATTTCCTGGCATTTCTGCCCTTATTGGAGAATCTCTTCCTGCCAACTGCAAGTAAATTTAATGTTCAAAATGACTTATTAGACTTTTTACTTTCAAAGCTTTGACAAGCAATTTTTACACATATCTACTAGTTGGTTCTGTACCATCTTTCTGTGTCAATTTCATATATTCCTCCCCACCTCACCCCCTAAAAAAAGTGGATTAGGAAAATGCATTAAGAGGTTACTGATTTTATCCAGAACTATCATAACATAACCCTATCCTACCCGAGAATTCATAGAGTAATTTCTTTCCTTTTAGGAACAATAACTGAAATTTCCTATATGGTTAATACATGGTAGACAATGGCATAAATTACTTAATTTCATCTCATATTACCCCTGTGAGGAATATATATTTCTTATTTTCTAGAAGTGGAAACTGAAGTTCATAGAAATCACCAACACATACAGCTCCTAAGCAGCAGGGGTAGGCAACAAAACCAGGCCAGTCTGATGTCAAAGTCCCCGCCTTCAGCCAGGACATTACACCTCCTCAAAGATTTATATTTTCTTTTCTTTTTTTTTTTTTTTTTT
>NW_003852537.1:3022927-3025408 GCF_000181295.1 Otolemur garnettii | reverse complement strand
AAAAAAAAAAAAAAAGAAATGAAAATATCCAAGTCCAATAGTCATATTTGCTAAAACCTGTTATTCTAAAATTGACTGACACTGTTCTGGTCTATATGAAGTTTTAGTGTATAATCTCAAAAGATTCAAAAAACATAGTAAATCTAGTGGTAAAATATATAGCCCAACTCTTACACGTGCAGTTTGTTCTGTAAGAGACTTCATGCATCCCTTTCCACATTGCCACGATGGATATTATGGCTTCCTATTTTATGAACTAAGCTCTTTAGGCATATAATAAAAGTTATCAAATAGTTTTCTGCTGTGACACCAGCCTAGGTTGAAAAGCCTCCAGAAGTGATTCTTGAGGCTTGTACACATCAGCAGGTGTTTCAGTGTCAGATAGAGCCTGAGATCAAATCCAGACTCTGCCACTTCCTACCTGGATGACCCTGGAGAAGACACTAAAGTCCCCCAACCCAACCCTCTGTCTGTAGATAGAGATAGAGGACCCAACTCTTATGGTTGTTGTTAGATGTCATGAGGTAATGCATGTGTGCTGGGCACTGAGTGTGGTATCTGGTAAGCAGTAAGCACTCCAGAAACATCAGTCACTGTATTCAAACTGCCTGCAAAGGAACTAATACAGAACTAGGTCCTTCATAAAACTGCTTTTTAGTTTCTTAGCAGAGATTTTTGCTGTCACGTTAAATCATGGCCTTTAAAAACAGAGAAAAAGGAGGGAGAGACAGAGCACAAGTGAAGAGAGCAAATGCATGTGTGCATCTGAGTCATGATGATTTTTATGGACTATGAACTTTCTTCATTTCCAACCTAACTAAAGCTACAAAACAATACTTTTGGGGGCTGGAGGGATATCACGGCATTATCTAAAGTTTTCTGCAGAAACTGGAAAATTAAGCAAAAGAGTAGAAAATCCAAGCAGGCAATACATAACAACATCTACTCAAAATTACATCTCATGTTTGTAGATGAAAACAGTATATAGGGTTAATCATTATTTTGTTAAAGATCCTGGCATTTTCTAAGTTCCTAGAGTCCTACCTAAAAACCAGTTTTCCTCTATTGAATGAATCATTCCTCTAGAAAGCATGTCTTTGCTACTGCATTTGAATGCAACAAACTGAGAGAACTGACATGTAGTGTTCTATGCTACTAAACAGTACACAACTAATGAAAAGACAGATCAGAAATGCCCCTGTGTACCATCTTGTTCTACCCTCTTCCCTGTATCCCCAAACGTGAGTCTATCTATAGTACACAAACATACCTCAGGTTCAATGTGTCTTGGAAAAAGAGAGGTGGTGAGGTATTTGTATAAAATTCTCATGTCATCTTGTTCTAATCCACTCCTGAAACATCAGAAAAAGCATTGTTGTCAAAAGTTTGGAAATAGTCTTCTGCCTTTCCATTGCTCTATGGTAGAGCTCATCTTTTCTTCTTTTATATTATACCAAGAAGACTGCTCTTTGGGAAGCTCAAGAAGGAATGAGTCAAACTTGAGTCTAGGCACTAGCACTTTATCCTGACCTATGAAAAGCTACTAGTATGCAGTCTTGGCATTTTAAATAGAAAGGCACAATAGATCTGATTCTCTTGTTGAATTCCACACAGGATTATTTAGGCAGCTTTAATATCCACATAGATCCATTTCAGGAACAGATGAATCTTTGCTTCCTGGGTTACACAGTAATGCTGCATTCTCTCCCCAGCCTCCTGGAAAAATACTAGTGTAGTATTTTTTCAATTCCCTGGCTGCAGACAGGGAATTTGATCCTAGGTCTCAGAAATGTTGGATTTTAATTGTCTGGATCTCAGTGTAAAAAAATGAGGAAGAGAAAGAAATAAGCTTTTAGGCAACCCATCTAATCTGAAATGAAGCAGGAATACAGACCACATAGAAAAAGCACTGAGAAAGTAGCAGGCATCAGATTCTTTGAAATCAGTTTTTTAGTTAGGTCTGGTTTAAAAAAAATAAGTAAAAGAAATCAGTTTTTTAGGAAAGCAAATAAACAGTGAGGTACATCTTGGGTTTTTCCATTCAAGATAAATTGAAACAACCTGGAAGAAAATCTAACTTTTTATAAACCAGGCCTTTACACATATTTCAGAGTCTCTCTTCTTTTCTCAGTAGGGTCATATGTTAGAAAAAATGATAAATTCTGCTCACTTCCCTAGATAATTCCACTTTCACATTTTACTTTTTCCTCTTCCAGCACTACCTCTTCTTTTTAAGATTTGATTTTCATGAGTGTTATCCACAACTGAAACTATATGGGAGCCCTATAATCCAAAGCAGGTTTTTTGGTGTGTGTTTTGTTTTCTGCCAAGTAAACAGAGAAGTTCCATGTGCAAAGAAAGGTAAGGTCAAATGGGAAGAAGTGACTGAAAACCTTTAATATTGGCTCAGCGCCTGTGGCTCAAGCGGCTAAGGCGCCAGCCACATACACCTAAGGTGGCGGGTTTGAATCCCCAGCCTGG
>NW_003852537.1:3016789-3022486 GCF_000181295.1 Otolemur garnettii | reverse complement strand
AAAAAAAAAAAAGAAAACCTTTAATATTTATTTTACACCAATAGCTACTCTGGAAGTATCATGCAGCCAATTTTCAAATCACACAGAAGGAAAGTTATCAACCTTTTTCTAACTGAGAGAAGGAGAAAATAGAAACAAAAGCAAAACCAGTTCTGAATGTTGTTTTTCTATTAAGACAGAAACAAGAAGTCCTGGGGAGTGGAGGGAAAACAAAAGGAAGAGGCCAGCATGTAAAGAATTGATATGTTGGCCAGTTCCTCCTCTCAAACTATATTTCTAGTACCAACAGCTATAAAGTGCATCTGGCTACTGAGCTTGGAAAATGTGATTGGTCAAAATGAGTGTAAAGTACATACTGGATTTTTAAAGACTAAACATAGAACAGTTCATTAATTTTTAAATGTTCAAATAATATTTTAGATATACTGGGTTAAATAATGCATATTATTAAAATTAATCTCACTAATCTCTTTAAAGTGACTACAAGAAAATTTAAAATTATGCACATGGCTTGTATTACATTCAGTGCTGTTCTAAACCAGAGGACATGAATAGGAAACAACCTGTAGAAGGAAACAGAAGACATTTATGAACTGCTTGCTTGCTATGGGCACTATGCTTAGGGCTTTTTATTATTTCACTTAAGATTTGCTAGGCATTAAATACTTTGGTGTTGGTTTTAGGAAATTAAGAGAAAAAAAATGAATTTACAACTGGCTGTTCAGAGCACAGAACACCAAGCTGACAAATTCTCACTTACATGTGGAGTTTAGACCAAAGCAGTATGTCCCCCACATCCCTGGCCCTCTTATTACAGAAATGAATAAAGCAGTATCATATTATAGTTATGCAAGATGTCACTACTGGCTAGGCATGGTGGCTCACTCCTATAATCCCAGCACTCTGGGAGGCCGAGGTGGGTGGACTGTCTGAACTAACTGATTCAAGACCAGCCTGAGCGAGAGTGAGACCCCAACTCTGAAGAAAAAAAAAATCTGGGCATTGTGGCAGGTGCCTGTAGTCCCAGCTACTCGGGAAGCTGAGGCAATAGAATCACTTGAGCCCAAGAGTTTGAGGTTGCTGTGAGCATACCATAGCATACCATAGCACTCTACCAGGGGTAACAAAGTGAGACTCTGTCTCAAAAAAAAAAAAAAAAGTTACTACTGAGAAAAAGTTATTACTACTGCATGTGAACTGTCAATTATCTCAAAAAGTTTAAAAAAAAAAAAAAAAGCTTTTTCCTTAGTGCAAATAAACACATACAAGTCAAATAAAACTCCGCACAAATAGGCTCATGTAACTCAAGACTCAATTGGTGGCTCATAGAAAACAGGAAATAGCCCACTCACATTCAGAAGTGCAGATATCCTTCAAGTCTTTCAAATACACAATATTTTCTCTCAAAAAAACCTCGCAACTAAAAAAAAAAAAAAACACACACACAAAAACCCTCACAACTTTTCTTCAGCTTAAATCCCAATCAATTCCTCTTTGTGCCTAAAATGCTAATTACACACTGTCAACACTGATTTTTCTTTTTGCTTTGTATTTCACTTTGTGCCCTGTTTTTACCTCAACACTAAATGGACTTTTGCCTATCACCCCAACTCCGTCTCTGGTAGAGATACCAAGTTATTTGAGAATACACAACACATACACAAATATTTGCTTTAGCAAAAGCAATACTAAGAATAAAGTGGCTATCATTTACTGCAGAATCCTTCACATTAGGATTAGTCTAAAATATAGACTATGTTACCATCAAGATACTGAATATAAATAATCTAGCATTAGCAAAGAATACTGCCATCTTCTGAGCAATTTAAGAAACATCTAAGATATTTATTCAAAAAAATTAATTTCTAAAAAGGAAATCAATACATGAAAAAGAAAAATTTATAGGCAGGCACGTTGGCATGCACCCATGGACCAACTCAGGAGGTGAGATGGAAGGATCCCTTGAGCCCAAGAGTTCAAGACCAGCCTGGGCAACACTGCAAGACCCCCCATCTCAGTTTAAAAAGAAAAAGGAAAAATATTTCAAAATACACCCAAAACTCCAAATAAGAAAGCCACATGACACCCTCCTCACCAAGAGTAATAAATAAGTAACCTTAGCATAGGCCAATAAAAAAGCCAAATCTATTAAATGCGTAGTCCAAATAGAACTACACGTTATTTTCTACCAATCATTTGCTTTGAGCTGACCATCAATACTCAATATTTACTGAACACCTACCATGTGCTAGATTCCATTGACATGTGAGCATAGATGTTTCTACTCTCATGAAATTCCTAAGTACTAAGCAGCAAAAGTAAATACATACTCTGCTCATAAAATATAAAATTCTTTTTTATTATTTAAATATACCAGCTTTTGAATAATCAATTTCTGCCAAAATGTGCCATTTGTCTTGAAGCTCTTTCTTATTGCAACTTCCTGGGACCATCAGGGGCTGTGCACTGCTCAACTCCAGAGGATGCCATTCCCATGGGCAATGATGAAAACAGGATCCCCTAGAGCTGGGCAACAGGTAATCCTGTGAGTCCAGGATTCCAGGGTTCAACCCTGCTGGCCACTCCCGGGTCTCCCAGGAGTCCTCCAAGGGGACTTTCTTGGTCTGGGCCTTTATCTTCCTCACTCCCACAATTTCACAGCCATGTCAGGGATAGTGTTGTGTCCCAGAGATCAGAATCTCAGCTACTCTTCTCTGACACTGAGGATAATGCCACAGGCCACTGCTGCTTTAGTTCCCCTGGTGCTGGATGGGTCTAATTTTCACCTCTGGAGGAGCTACTCCTTCTACAGGCCAACACTATAGAAGCACAACTGTCCTTCCACCTCACGCCTTTCACATCAGCATTTCACTTCTTGTTTTATTTTGCTGACAGAGCGTGATTATCACATAAAACAACTGGAGCAGGGCCAGTTAATACAGCATAACATTGCCTAACAATTTGTTAAAATAAAAAGCAGTGCGTTTTCATCTGAAATTATGTAGTCTTCCTAGAAGATAACAAAGTTCACATGGAAACCTACCAGGTTGTTTACTAAATGGAGTGAAATTTCCATTTCTTTAGATTACAGTATTTTTTGAGGTTTTGGTAGGGGAGGGAATAAGTTCCAGCCAAACAAGTTTTGTCCTTTCTATTAACTAAACCCAATTTTTAGTACTAAAACATGGCAATACTCTTAATTTAAGAAAGTGAGCTACAGTCAACACAAAAATTGAGGGCCCTGGAGTAGTTACTGGAGGGTGTCTGGCTGTTTCCTGCCACTCCTTCGCAGGCCATCTTAGAGTGAACAGCCTGGGTTGCCCAGACCTCTCTGAGCTCACATCCACTCAATAGTCTTAAGCTCATTCATATGGTTCCCCCAGGGTTCAGTCTTAGTAGTTGATAGCATTTAGTAATAGTTTCTTTCCTTCTGAAGCATCAACATTTTCTTCAAAGAAACAATTTTTTGTTCCTGCTATTACACATAAACATACTTCAATGACAGTGGGTAATTTCCTAGTTTACATAACACTTTTGATTTCTTAGATTGTTTTAAACAGCTAACTTCTTTAAAGGAAAGTATAAAATAATATGCTTTCTACATTTACTTTTGAAGCTTTTTTTTTGTTTTGAACTGAGTCTCACTCAGTCACCCTGGGGTTGAGCACCATGGCATCCTAACTCACAGCAACCTCAAACTCCTGCACTCAAGCAATCTTCTTGCCTCAGCCTCTCAAGTACTGGGGACTACAGGCACCTGCCACAATGCCCAACTAGCTTTTTTCTATTTTTAGTGGAGATAGGGTCTCACTTTGCTCAGGCTGGTCTTGAACTCCTGAGTTCAGGAGATCCACCAGCCTTGGCCTCCCAGAGTGCTAAGATTACATGTGTTGAGCCACCCTCTGTCTCCCTGAGTAGAGTATCATGGCATCATAGCTCATAGCAAATTCAAACTCCTGGGCTTGAGTTATCCTCTTGCCTCAGCTTCCCAAGTAGCTGAGACTACAGGTGTGCACTATGAGACCTGGTTAGTTTTTCTATTTTTAGTGGAGACAGGTGCTCTTGCTGGGGCTGGTCTTAAACTCCTAAGCTCAAGCAATCCACCTGCCCTAGCCTCTCAGAGTGCTAGGATTATAGGCATGAGCCACTGTGCCCAGCCTGAGAACATTTTCTCACCTTTCATGAAACCAACTTTAAACTGCCCTGCTTAGTAATTTTAAATGAAGTTACCCTAGTTCTGGTTTAAATAATCAGTTTTATTTTGACAATATCTACAAAGATGCTTCCTACCCATCTTCCCTGCTATTAGTTCTTATTTAACAAGCTTTTATCAATCCAGTCATTGCTGTTTTTATAAACTTAAGACTTTCTATTTTACATGCCATGCCTCAGGGTATACCTACCAGATGAGTTGATCATTATAGAGAAATGCAGTATATTTGACTATATTCAGGCTTTCCTCCATTCTATTAATAAAGGACTGGATTTTGAGATAAGTCATTTTATCCAATGGGAAGAAGCTGATTCCACCAAAAATGTCAAGCAGGTCACATGACTGCAAATGCAACGTTTGCAAATACTGTAGGAAAAAAATAAGGTATAAAATTTACTAATAGTGCATTTAATGTATTAATAGTATTCTTTGACAACTGAAAATAATTACTCTTATGTCAGGCTATCACTCATGGTAGATTAACATACTGGCATACGAAACAATGAGAAGACAATGGGTGAGCCATGGGTAACTGGGTTTGAAATCAGTACCAATTTCAAAATACAAAGGTCAAATATATCTAGTTAATGTTTATTCAGTTTTATTTCTGTAAAGTATTTAATTCCCTATATTAATACTCCTCACCTTACATCAGCAGTTCTCAACCTGTGGGTTGCGACCTTCAACCACCCCCCTTCACAGGGGTCACCTAAATACATCCTGCATATTAGATATTTATGTTACGATTCATAACAGTAGCAAAATTGTAGTTATGAAGTAACAATGAAAATAATTTTATGGTTGGGGGTCACCATAACACGAGGAACTGTATAAAGGGTCACAGCATCAGGAAGGTTGAAAACCATTGCCTTAGATTAACCTCATGAGGGATCTAGGCGATAATACCCAATGAGTACTATCTCATACTAAAATTATGTCTAAAGGAGATGTAGCCAGGAACAATAGCTGTACCCACTGCTGATGAGTAGGAAAATAATGAGGACAAGAAGAGAAATCAGAAGACAGTATGAGAGTGAATAAATATGGTTATTAAAGTGAAGAAACAAACAACAAAAAAAGAAATTCACAAAAACAAAAAAATTTTTAAATAGCTATCAAAGATGTCTTAGAGCAGCGGTTCTCAATCTTTGAGTCATGACCCACAGGAATCGTGTTAAAGGGCCGCAGCATTAGCAAGGTTGAAAACCACTGTCTTAGAAAGAAAAGCTGAATTCAAAAACAGATTTCAGGCTCAGCACCTGTAGCACAGTGGTTACAGCGCCAGCCACATACACTGAAGCTGGCAGGTTCGAACTCAGCCTGGGCCAGCTGAACAACAATGACAACTACAACAAAAAAAATAGCTGGGCTGGGCGGCGTCTGTGGCTCAAAGGAGTAGGGAGCCGGCCCCACATGTTGGAGGTGGTGGGTTCAAACCCAGGCTTAGCCAAAAACTGCAAAAAAAAAAAAAAAAAAAAAAAAAA
>NW_003852537.1:2985445-3016769 GCF_000181295.1 Otolemur garnettii | reverse complement strand
GGGTGTCTGTGCTCACAGCTACTTGGGAGACTGAGACAAGAGCATTTCTTAAGCCCAAGAATTTGAGGTTGCTGTGAGCTGTGACGCCACAGCACTCTACCAAGGGTAACACAGTGAGACTCTGTCTCAAAAACAAACAAACAAAAAACAGATTTCATATCAAGGAGATGTTAGACGTTCAAGAGTAAATACATCTGAAGGCCAAAAATTAACCAAAAACATATACAATTAATGATACCATGAGTATCAGGGATATCTACAAAACAGAACTTGCATAGCTCAGGAAACAAGACACAAAGCCATGCTTCTTTTAGAAGTCTGCCCACATGGTGTGAAGTTTTGGTTCTATAAAAATGGTTATATCCAAGATTACCAAACACCTGAGGTGGCAAAGCACTCATTTCCACTTGAGAACAGTGTGATCCAAGTGACTGAGCCATGCCAATAAAAATAAAAAAATAGATTTCAAAGGGATTTTAGAGAGAAAATAAGTTGAGGATTATTTCTTCAAGATAAATGGAATTTGACAGAGGCAGGGTTAAGCATGTAAAATTCAATTATAATAAAAGAGAACAGCAACTATTAAGGGAAATTATCATTTGGGACAAGTCACACTAATAACAACTAATATGATAAAGTTGGTGTCACAGTCAAACTATTTTACTTTAAGTCAATATAGATTATGCCTCTTTAATGAACAGAACCAATCCATAAAAATGTGCAACTCCAATAATAGCTGAAATTTTGTTAGTCAACTAATCCACTACACAAAGATCACTTTTAAGTAAGCACATACAGAGAGATGCAGGTAGAACAAGGATGAAGTCAAAAGATGTTTCCAAGATGCTTTAAGGACCCCTGCGTGAACACAAGATGCGTGGCTTCCACAAAAAGGGTTGAAAGAGCTTCAAAGTGTGCAAACATAATGAGCTTCCTCATTGCTCTGTTTTGGCACGGTCCATGTCAAGTTCTTTTTTTTTTTTTGAGCCAGAGTCTCAATGTCCCCCTGGCTAGAGCGTTATGGCGTCATAGCTCAGAGCAACCTCAAACTCAGGGCTCCTCCTGCCTCAGCCTCCCAAGTAGTAGGACTATAGACACCTGCCACAACGCCAAGCTAGTTTTTCTATTTTTTAGTAGAGATGGGGTCTTGCTCTTGCTCAAGCTGATCTCCAACTCCTGAGCTCAGGTGATCCACTTGCCTCAACCTCCCAGCCATCTCAGGTTCTTTACCATTTTCAAGTTCTGGGTTTTTTGTACTACCAGTAGCCAAAAACCCAAGTTCTGGGTTACTGGTACCTACATCTGTATTTCCCTAAACATCTATGAAATCTACTAAAGTCTTAAAATTAGAAATACTCACCCGATGGAAGAACTTCTCTAATCTTTCTTTTAGGAGCTTGACACCTCCATCTTCCATGGCTTTCAGAAATGTACCATTAAAAAGCTAACGGTATTAAAGGTTGAAGGGGGAAAAAATCAATTTCCTATGCCGCTCAATTAATTCAGCTCATTAAATCCCCCCATTCCTTTTAAATGTAGACTATATTTATAGAAGAAAGATTGAGTAATAAAATAAGTACAAAGAAATTAATACACTCTGAAGTGATGCTTTCATTTTTATAAAACCACCTAATTGTTTTAGAATTTGGTTTTATTTTCAGACTTAAAAAAAATTTTTGTTTTTTGTTTTTTTTTGGTTTTTTTGAGACAGTGCCTCAAACTGTCACCCTGGGTAGAGTGCTGTGGCATCACTGCTCACAGCAACCTCCAACTCCTAGGCTCAAGCGATTCTCCTGCCTCTGCTTCCCAAGTAGCTGGGACTACAGGCACCTGCCACAACGCCTGGTTATCTTTTGATTGCAGCCATCATTGTTTGGTGGGCTAGGCTGGATTCGAACCCACCAGCTCAGGTGTATGTGACTGGTACCTTAGCCGCTTGAGCCACAGGCGCCGAGCCAGACTTTAAAATTTTTTTAAACTCAGACCTAAATTTCACTTTACATAAATATAGCCAATTTTTTTTTTTTAAGTTTGTGGTCAGGTCTGGGTTTGAACCCGCCACCTCCGGCATATGGGGCTGGCGCCCTACTCCTTTGAGCCACAGGTGCTGCCCAAATATAGCCAATATTTTTTAAGTTAAAACACTCTGTCAATATTCATAACCAAACTTTCAGAATCATATATAGCTGTCATCTGTATGTTCCTTGAAAATATGGACTCACTTGTTTACCAATGGGGATATAAGACAGAGAACAGAGAAGAGGGTTCAATAATTATTGAATAAAAATATGCATAAACCTCACTACCTATTTCAAAGGCCCCATTATTTTCTCTCCTAAAACAGATAGTCAACTCTGCAATCTTTTAAAGAATTATTTTTTAACAACTCTATAACCCCTTGTTATAGCCTCTCAGTTCCAAAAGGTCATGCTTACCTTGTACATGCTGTAGCATTGCTGTAGTACTGAACTATAAACCTTGTCCTGCAAACAACACAAAAACAGTATAGATTTCAATTCATGAAGAAAAAAATGTCAACTGTATACAGCAAAGATACATTGACTCACGGCAAAGCCAATAATGCTTATTTGGCCCCACAATAGTTGTGTGCTGAAAATAAGAAGTATTTAAATTCAAATTTATGAACCATTAAGCCTAATTTTAGGAGGACTTTAAACAAAGATGATCAGGTGTTAGTGAGACAGCGTGCATATAATGTTTTTAAAAGACTGCATTCATATATATGACAAACATAAAACTGTAACATACCCTAATCTTCTACAAAAGCCACCCAGTTTAATCTGACCAAGTCACTCAACAGATTCAGAAATACATTTTCTTTCTAAAAACATGAAGTAAGAAACAATACATTACCAACAACTCCTCCTCTTGGTATTCAACAATCGGTTTTCCATCTTTACTTTGTTTTTCAATTATAGGATTACGGACAACCTACAAAGTTTGATAAACTGAAATTATACAATGAATTCATTATGACACATTTTGAATTTTGCCTTTATTTTTAAAATTTGAACATGCTACAACTGCAGAAACACTTTTTTTTTTTTGAGAGAGTGTCACTTTGTCACCCCTAGTAGAGTGCTGTGGTGTCACAGCTCACAGCAAACTCTAGCTCTTGGGCTTAGACAATTCTCTTGCCTTAGCCTCTTGAGTAGCTGGGACTACAGGTGCCCACCACAACGCCCGGCTATTTTTTGTTGCAGTTTGGCTGAGGCCAGGTTTGAACCCACCACCCTCAGTATATGGGGCCGGCACCCTACTCACTGAGCCACAGGCGCTGCCCTAGAAACACTTTTTAAAATGTCCCCAAGAACAAATGAACAGCCAAATAGGAATTTAATTTTAAAATTATAACCAATTTTATTGTAATTTTTACTTAGATGCACTAGCCAGAGTACTTTCCTAAATTCCTAACAGTAGAGATCACCCATAACTTTACTATACAACTTCAAAAAGATACATTGTGTATTTAAATACCATGACCATCCAGAAATTTTCTTCTGGTTCATTGAAGAACTGTCTATTCTTCTGTGTATGTAAAGATTTTGCAGGTTTTGATGGACTAAAGGTCCTAAAAAGGTTAAAAGAATATATTTAGGACAATTCTCCAGTGTAAGTTTTAAGAATTTGCTGAACTCTACAAAGGAATATTTAAATATTTACCTTGTAAACTGTACAATTGCTTCACATAATCCAACATTTCTAATTTTTTCATTCTTTTCTACTTCATTTGGATGATAAAACAAAATTTTATTTTCCTCCTAAAGTATGAAGAAAGCAGCACAACATTAATATAAATATTTCTTCATCTGTGCTGTAGAAAATGCTAAGTTGTATGTCGACCTCTTGTGTCAAACACTCTAATAAAACAAAACCAAAACTGTTTTAGAAAAACAGGAATTATCTCATCATTGTGTAAATGCCGTCTACCAATCTGAAAGGCAATTTCACATTTCACATAAGGCAAAGTCACATTTCATCTGAGGCAGCAACAGATAATTTTTATGAAAAGTCAATCTCTCGATTTCTTTCCTCGTGCTAATTTGTAACACACCAACGCTACAAAGAAATAAGGGTGTGCGCACGTGCATAGACCCGCAAATTAAATCCAGCTGGTTCAGACATTCGTCCTGACAGTCTTTAAAACGCCTATGATTTGCTGGCAACAAAATAGCTCCAGACGTCCTTTGAGAAAGCCTCCGTCCCCACCTCAGAAAAACAAACAAAACCTCCTGGAATTTATTTATTAATTCGGAAAAAACTTTCTGACAGTCTCCAAACTTCCATTATTTTAGGGCTATAGTCCACCGCTCTAGCGCCACGCTTCTAACCGGGAATTCCAATAACACAGCAAGTTCAATTTTAATTCCCCAGAACTGACGCAAAGCGCAGAGACTCGACCTGTGTACTGTGATTAACCTGCCCAAGCTTCGATCCAGGATCTGAAACAGACCCTGACTACCTTGTCAGGTCCCCGCTATATCCCCCAGCCCGGACATACACCTGGCTCGGTAAAAGCCACTTGAGTAGCGCAGAATGACAGAGCCGCACCCCGCCCCACCAGCTCCGCGCACCCCGCGGTTCCAGGTACTGACGTTCGCCGGCCACCTTCCAGCCCCCGGGCCCTTTCTGAAGCCGGCAAACTCCCGCGAGCGGCCCCCTCCGCGTACCTCTCCCTCGCGCGGCCCGAAGCGCGGGTTGTAGATGAAGAAGCTCAGAAGAGCCGGCGGAAATTGTTTCTCCTGGGCCGCCCAAGCCCCTGCTCCTGCCCCGGCCGTCGCTGCAGCCATCCCGGCCCGGCCCCCCACCTCGGGAACCTCCCTCTCTGCCCGCCCAGAGACAGCAGCCACTAGGAGACCGCACTTCCGCCTCGCTAGCCGCTGCCCCGGAAACGCTCGCCGCCGACCCGGAAGAAAAATCTGTGGCCCGGTGTCTCTTTCTGGTACTCCCGGTTGAGCTGGTTGCTGTCTGATTTCTGCGCTGGGTAGTTTGTTATAAGTATATAAGAGACTTTAGGTGTAGGTGTAATGTTTTCCCTTAGCTTCTAGATTTCTCTCTTAGCTGTGAGTTTCAGCAAAAACGGAACAGGCACAGTTTTCTTTGCAGAAGGGAGCATGAAGGCACAGACGAAGCCCCGGCTTGGAAAGAAACCCGTTCAGGGCAAAGTGCTTTCAGCCGGACCATTGGCCTATTTACATCATCTACAAAATCCACGTGCGTTATCTGCAAGAGACCTTTGGCGACCGCTGGATCAGTCGTATTGACGGAGATTACTTAGGCCTGGCCCGGTGCAGCCGGTGCTTCGGGGCGGGACCAGACCTGGCCGCCTTCCCCGGGTGCCCACTTCCGAACCTGGGCGTGCTTGGGGTTCCCTTGCTTTTAAGTCTTGTGCGTTGTGTTACATCTTATGACACACAGTGGCACCTGTCAAGTATTTGGCGTTCAAGCCCTTCCGGCAGACCCCTTGGCTACACTCAATAGGCCATACTCCATAAGGCCTTGGTTTATGATGCTGCGTCTGTCGCAGAATAAATTTAGAAACAGAATCACTTCCCTTATCCAACCTGACGGAATAGACCTTCACGATTTGGGAAGCGATGCCTTAGAATTTGGACATGAGATCTGGGTACATATCCCAGCTCTGCTACTAAGTGTGAGATGTTAGACCAATCACCAGAGCCTCTCTGCAGTCTCTCTTATTTGTAAAAATACCAATTACAAGTTCTAGCCTAGTGGGAATTTCACTTTTAAAAATTACATGAAGCAATGAATGTACTTCCAATGCTAGCACTTAATCATTATTCAACAAATGATTGCTACCATTCCTTGCTCTTGATGTTTCCAACGAGTTTGCTCTACTGCATGAAATTCTTTCATTAAAAATACATATTTTAAGGCCCAGAGCAGTGGTTTATGCCTGTAATCCTAGCACTCTGAGAGGCCAAGGCGTGTGAATTGCCTGAGCTCAGGAGTTTGAGTCTAGGCTGAGCAAGAGCCAGACTCGGTCTCTAAAAAGTAGCTGGGCGTTGTGGCAGCGCTTGCAGTTCCAACTACTTGGGAGACTGAGACAAGAGGATTGCTTGAGCCCAGGAGTTTGAGGTTGCTGTGAGCTGTGAGACAGTACTCTACGGAGAGCAATAAAGTGAGACTCTGTTTCCAGAAAAATAAACAAACAAAAAAAACACGTTTTGCGGGTGGAATGCTTGAGCTCAGGAGTTCAACGCCAGCCTGAGCAAGAGCAAGACCCCATCTCTACTAAAAGTACAAAAACTTGCCCAGTGTGGGTGACACCTGTAGCTCTGTGGGTAGGGCGACCGCCACATATACTGAGAATGGCGGGTTTGAACCCAGCACGGGCCAGCTAAAACAACAATGACAATCACGCACACAAAAATGCCAGGCGTTGTGGTGGGTGCCTGTGGTCCCAGCTTTACTTGGGAGGCTGAGGCAAGAGAATCACTTAATCCCAAGAGTTTGAGGTTGCTGTGAGCTGTGACACGATGGCATTCTACCGAGGGTGACATAGTGAGACTCTGTCTCATAAAAAACAAACAAAACTAGCCCAGTGCAGTGGCATCAGCCTATAGTTCCAGCTAGTCAGGAGGCTGAGGCAGGATGATTGCTTGAACCCAAGAGTTTGAGGTTACTGTGAACTATGATAATGCCACTGCACTCTAGTTCAGAGCAACAAGTGTGAGACTCTGTCTTTAAAAAAAAAGTTTTGTCACTAAAGCAATGATTTTCAAAAATTAAGTTACCAGAACTTCCTCCATCCACACACACCCACATCTTTTGTTCCACAAAAAGTTTTTTTTTTTTTTTTTTTTTTGAGACAGAGCCTCAAGCTGTCCCCCTGGGCAGAGTGCCGTGGCATCACAGCTCACAGCAACCTCCAACTCCTGGGCTCAAGCGAGTCTCCTGCCTCCGCCTCCCAAGTAGCTGGGACCACAGGCGCCCGCCACAACGCCCGGCTATTTTTTGGTTGCAGCCGTCATTGTTGTTTGGCGGGTCCGGGCTGGGGATTCGAACCCGCCACCTTAGGTGTACGTGGCTGGCGCCTTAGCCGGTTGAGCTATAGGCGCCGAGCCCCACAAAAAGTTTTATAGGGACTTAAATAAACACAAAGCTACCCTGGTTGAATGAGGGTCCTGGTGATAGACTGGGGCTTACATTTTTTCTAGCTTTTTCCAGTAGCTACCCTCCTCCCATCATTCCCATGTCTCTTGGGGACCTTAAAGCACAGAAACAGAACTCTGGGTCTCCAGGGAACATAGTTTGAAAACTTCAGGTCAAAGAATTCTTTCTTTTGTCTCAAAGCAAATGTTTTTGGAAGTGTGTAAAGCCCAAGTCTTAGGTCAGAAAACTTGCGTTTGATATTTGCTATTTACCAATGGTATGACCTTTGGCCAATTGTTTAACCTCATTTAACCTCAATTCCCTCCTGTATAAAATGAGATGAATGTGGATCTCACAAGGTTGTTGTAAATACTACAGTAGGTGATACAAATGAGAGTCCTTTGTAAAATACAAAGTACTATATAAATATATGATATTAACGTTCTGTGGTATGAGTCACAATTTCTCCTAGGACACCTCTATGTCCTTCTACACTTTGCCTCCCTCCCCATACAATTAGTTGCATTAGTTATTATAGAGATGATACTAAAACAAATCAAAACATCCAGAAAGGGAAGGAAATGCTTGTTAAGTATCCAAAGCCAAGAAAGCAAGAAAGCTTAGATGCTATTGCATCTTTCTCTTCTAGCACAGTCCTAAAGTATGCATGGTGCAAGATGGGAGTAGGACTGATGAGAAACACCCACATAGGTATGGAGGTCTCCCAGTGGAGAGGGTTGGTGTGTGTCTTACTTCTCTATTGAGCATGAGGAGGTGGACATACTTATTGAGTTTCCCTTTGTGTCAAGCATGATGCATCAACGGTCAACTATTGATAGAGTATCCATGGCAACAAGAGTGTCTAGGCAGGAAGTCTCTACTTTATGCAGGAAGCAGACCAATGATTTACTTGTGCACAGTAGTAATTCAGAGAAAGCCAGAACTGAGAGGCTTACAAGTCAAGATGAGTAGCAGCTATCTGTGGCCCTTAAGACCACAAGACTATAGAGAAATGAGCATGATTCAGTGGTCATTGGAGGGATTGAGCACATTCCTTTCCCATCAGAGCCTTGGTATGGTAGAGCCCTCCTCCCAACCTGGGGAACAAAGAGAGAAGGGGAGGCTGAATTTCAGGGTGTAATTAGGCTTCTGACACCCAGCACAATGAGAATTCAAATAAAGTTCAGTTATAGAAAAAAAAGTTAGATTTTTTGCACAAAGACTTTGTGAACTCAAAATTCCAAGGGATTGAACTCCCCTCTTCCAAGGGAAAGCATGATTCTGTGGTGGAAGGGGAAGACAGTTCCAAGTAGTTCCAGGGTGGTTGGTTCTGGACAAGGTGTCCCATACATGTCTCCTCCCTAATAGAAAAAAAGTGAACTTTTTAATGGTAGGACTCTGTTGGAGTCATCTTCTCATTTCCATTGTTTAACACAGTGTCTGCCTCAAAGGACACAGTGTATGTATGTTTAATGAATGAATGAAGAAGGCAGGAAATAGGGAGCATGGAGATGTGATAAATGTGCTTTTTCCTTCAGAGTTCTGGCTACTGCATGTGATGCAGATGAAGTTCTGGCCATGGGCTGATCTGACACTCTAGTGAGTTCTTTTACTCAGCTCAGTACTGAGCTCCAAGAAAAAGGTGCTAGGGTGCAGTTTGGGTTTGACCTATATCTCTAAGACCATCTATACAAAGGGCTACTTCATCCATTTTGTTGGCAGAAATATCAGATCTGTGAGTCGAGTAAACCATCTTTTTTCTGTTGATTTAGATAGAGCCTAGAGATCCTATCTTATTTAGAGGTGACTTTTCTTGTGAGGGTGCATCTTTCTCTTGAAATTAAAATTATTCTTGATCTCCATGACTTCCTTTAATCACCTGTAAAGAATCTTTAAAAATGTATGTTTCTTTTATCCAAAAATTAAAAACACAGGGTGTAGTGTCTCATGTCTATAATCCTAGCACTCTGGGAAGTCACGGTGGGAGGATTGCTTGAGCTCAGGAGTTTTGAGACCTGCCTGAGCAAAAGCAAAATTTCATCTCTACTGAAAAAATAGAAAAGTTAGCCAGCCAAGCATGGTGGCATACACCTATAGTCCCAGCTACTTAGGAGGCTGAGGCAGGAGGATTGCTTGAGCCCAAGAGTTTGAGGTTGCTGTGAGCTATGATCATGCCATGAAATTCTACTCAGGGCAACAGAGTAAGACTCTGTAAATAAAATAAAATAAAATAAGGTTCAATTTGAGAATACCCACCAGAAAAAATATATTTTATATATGTATATTGTATATAATAACATAATTTTTAGATGTTCATTGTGGGTACTATGTAATTATGTAATGTGATACATTACTGTAAAGAACTGCAGGTATGATGTACTTGTGAGAGCTGGGTAAATATCCTAGGGAAGGCTGGTGCTTTCTTTTTTTTTGCAGTTTTTGGCCAGGGCTAGGCTTAAACCCACCACCTCCAGCATATGGGGCCGGCGCCCTACCCCTTTGAGCCACAGGCAAGGCTGGTGCCTTCTTCATATTTGATGCTGAAGCTAGACATCTGCAGAGCAGGAAATTAGCAAGAGGAGGTGGGTGTACAGTTGGGGAAAGTGGGAACCAAGGGGACCTGATGAGGACAAACCGAAAACCCATGTTTGTCTCTCACTGCTTCCAACTCTGATAATGAGGGGGTCCTCTAGGAAAAACTGGTGTATTTTTGTCACAAAGGAAAACACATACCTGTGTGAGGATCCCACACAAAGGAGGTAGTGGCCACCCCAAAAGACCTCCCAACAGTAAAATACCGTGGCTGCCACTTCATGACACCCTCCAAATCTCAGGCAAAATGTTTTGTGGCCCACCCTAACTGGATACTTGCAACCTAAGCAGGTTGACATATTGTGAAGCCACCACACAAATAATGCCAAGATTTGTGAGAGTGAGGCAGCAGGTACACAGGTGTTTGTTACGTTGTTCTGTATTTCCATCTGAATGTTTGAAATACTTTATGACTTGAAAATAATTTAAGGTGTGAATTCATTTATAGCCGTTAGAGAACTCCCAGAAAAATAACGTCAAAACCTACTATCCCTACTGAAAAAAAAGTTGATCTTTTGAAACTAGTGAAAACATCATGTAAACGTAGTCTTCCCAGTGAATAAATTAACAGGACAGGTGGAAACTATCCTGGTGATTCCAATTTCATCTGTCTTCTTAAGTGTTTGCAAAGTAATACCATACCTTAACATTAGCAGAAAGATATAAGATAGGTTTTTGCTTGAAACTGGATTCCTGAGTACTCATTACACAAAATTAAATGGCAGTTGTTACACGGAATTAATTATGTAGCTTGTAAACCTGTACAAATAGGCAGGCAGGTTTTGCCCATCTTTATTGTTTTCCTACACCTTGCTTATGAACTGGAAAGAACTATTTTGAAAACCCATATATTTTAAAAGCTTTTAAAAATACTGCTTAATGTGATGAGGCAGAATGCTGGATAATATTTAAAACTTTTAGAAATTCTTACTAGTCTCAATGGTTAAGCACATTCTCAAAGCTGGCTTTAACCTCACACTCCACTAAATTATGAACTTCTCCACCAAACTGTAAGCCAACATTGTAATTAAGTATAAATAGTCAAAATTAAAACCACTATTGCAGCTCCATTTTATAAGCAATTAAGAAAAATAACAAGACACCTGGTTTTTCAACTCTAACTTACGTTGCAATCTAGCCCTTCATTTCAAAGTCAAAATACATCATTACAGCGCTGAGGACAAGCTATCTTGAGGCAGGTAAATATTGAGAAGGCAAGCATTAAAATAAAGTTGTTTACATGCCTGTCAATTTCTTTTTTTGATTGTTATAATTTTCTTTCAAGTTTTTGATTCTGGGTATGTTATATTTAAAATTTGTCCTCATTGTGTAAAAACACGTACGAATGGGTAAAAAAATGAATAGAACTTTCGGGGAAGAATAATTTGCAGGGCTTTCATTAATTTGAGTGTGGGACATATTCTTGGCATGGAAGTTTTTTAAAATCAGAATTTCTTGCTACTTTGGTTTAGTGATAATAATTGAATAAACTTTACATCTCTGTCCTTCATTTTCCCTAGTTACCATGCCTCACTTTTTTTCCTTTGAAGAACAAGGTATCATTGTGCTGCCCAAGCTGGCCTCAAATCCCTGGGCTCAAATGATCCTCCTGCCTCAGTCTCCTGAGTAGCTGGGACTATAGGAACCTACGGCCACATCCAGCTACCACCACCACACTAGGCTAATTTTTCCATTTTGAATAGAGACTTGGTCTTACTCTTGCTCAGACTCATCTTAAACTGAGCTCAAGTGATCCTCCTACCTTGGCCCCCCAGAGTGCTAGGAGTACAGGTGTGAGCCACTGTACCCAGCTTATGCTTTGCTTTTTTAAAAGGCTCTAGTCTTCTCTCAGTATTCTGCAGTCTTCCCATCTAGAGACAACTACTGTTAAAAATTTGCTATCTCTTCTTTCATTCTTTTGTCTGTGAGATATATTGAATAGGAAATTTGTACAAAACTTATATGACTCACCTAGGTACTTTTTTTTTTTGAGACTGAGTCTTTTTTTTTTTTTCTGAGACAGAGCCTCAAGCTGAGCCCCTGGGTAGAGTACCATGGCTTCACTGCTCACAGCAACCTCCAACTCCTGGGCTCAAGCGAGTCTCCTGCCTCAGCCTCCCAAGTAGCTGGGACCACAGGTGTCCGCCACAACGCCCAGCTATTTTTTGGTTGCAGCCATTATTGTTGTTTGGCGGGCCCGGGCTGGATTTGAACCCACCACCTTAGGTGTATGTGGCTGGTGCCTTAGCCGCTTGAGCCACGGGCACCAAGCCGAGACTGAGTCTTAAGCTGTCACCCTGGGTAGAGTGCCGTGGCGATATCATAGCTCACAGTAAGCTCCAACTCCTAGGCTCAAGCAATCCTCTTGCGTCAGTTTTTTGTATTTTTAGTAGAAACATAATCTCTACTATAAGAGACAGGGTCTCTGGCTCAGGGTGGTCTCAAACCCATAAGCTCAGACAATCCACCCTCCTTGGCCTCCCAAAGTGCTAGGATTACAGGTATGAGCCACTGCACTCAGCCCTGACCTTGATACTTTTAAAAAACATTTTTGTTTTCAAATTATACTTACCATCAAAGATTTGGAAATGATAGTTTTTTTATAAAACATAAATTGAGAAAAATAACAAATTAGTTTCATTCTTTGACCCTCCTCAAAAAGCTCTTCATTTTAAGGCTGTATGTCCAATTTTGAATCCTTTGAAAACTGCCTTTATGGGTTTTTTTGTCAACTCTCATACTATCTCTAATAGCATTAGTCTTAGTTATTTTAAATCTTATTACTTAATATTCTTCCACTTGATAACACTTTTGAGAACCTGGTACCTCCTTTATTCTTGATGACACTAAAATAATGCATTTATTATTTTCTGTGATGACACTAAAATAATGCATTTGTGCTGTTTTATTTTGTCTAACTGACATTTAAATAAATTCATAGCTATTGCAATTAAAAATGTTGATCCCTGTCCCCCAAAAGTCCTCTTGAGGTCTCCTTCTAGTATGCATCCCATACTTTGAAAAACTGTTTTATCAGGACTCTCCAAAAAATAGAGGTTCAAAACTCACTAAGCTATTTAGCTGTTCGCAAGGAAGCAACAAGAAAGAACTCCCAAGCATTGTGGGCTCAGGAATTGGGTAAAAAGTGTGAGCTTTTGGACAAGTTCACAGGAAAATGCCCCAATTACTCCCAGGAGACCTAAACTCTCAAGGGTCAGACAGAGAGAATAGTTTTAAAGTGCCACCTGGAAACCAGCCTAATGAGAATTTCCTGGCTTGAAACTGCCCAACCCAAGAGACAGCCCTGTAACAGGACCCAGAGGCTTGCCTCAAGTGTTAAGGCAATTCTAGGTGTATTTGGCTCAGGTGGTATCTCCTAAGAGCCAGGAACACAGTGGCTGAGAAAAAAAGGGGAGGTGATAGGAGGCCAGGTGAGAGCAGGTGAGCTTCTCTGATAGCTTATTTTTCTAAGGAGGAAAAAAAAAAGGCTTGAAATTAGGTCTTTTTGTGCTAAGTTAGAATAGGAAGTCTCCTTAGCTTTGTAGACCACTAGAGCCACCCACTTCGTTCTGTCCTGTACAATTTGCTTTTACTTAACTCTCTTTTGTCACAATCTAACACATGGCAGAAAACACATTAGTAAGAGTAATTTTATGCTGGCTAAAACCTCTTCATATTAATTTTAGAATCAGATGATTTACTGAGAAAAAGTCTAACATGACAATGCCATTTTTTGGTGACTTAAAAAAAAAAAGCACACCAAAACCCGTTTTCCCTGCTTGCTCATGTGCACCACCAGTGTGGCTTGCTTAGGGCTTGATGGGACCAGAAATGTTACAAATAGCTTTTGGTTCCCAGCTGACTTTAATCTCGCTACCTTTCTTGTTCCCAGCTGACTTTACTCTCCCTACCTTTCTGAGAAAAACAAAACACCCACACATCAGCAAATGATGAGCAACATGTCTTTATTGGGTGATTTTTAAAGGCATTGTCTGCGGAGGGCCATACAGAAGTCATCAGGACATACCCACCACCAAAAAAAACATGAATGACTGTCTCATTACCTCACTAAACAATGAGCAAATTGCAGGAGCTTGTCAGGGGATAATATAAACAAGATCAGGGCAGAACGTGGGGTTCTCCGTTCCCAGGGCTTTGGAAGCCTTCCAGCTGATTATCCCTTCCTCTCTTTTCTCCAAAGACTGGGCCTTTAAGAATGCACCATTTCCTGGAATTCTAGAACAGAAGAGGTGAGAATAGGGTCAGTGAAGATGGCTCAGTACTTTACAGAGATGCTGTGGATGATGAGAATTCTGAAGAGGGAAGGAAATGAAGCAAGTTGTCAGATGATGGGCATAGCCCCCTTGGAGGGCAACAAGTGAGGAAAATATGGGTTATCAATGACTGCCCATCAAGGGAGTCTTCAGTTTTCCATCCCTCTGCATAATCTTATTTAACAAACATGTCCAGCTTTGCAACAGAGGCCCTTGTATTAGGACTTGTCCACCCAATCATTTCTCTCAGTGCATGAATTCACTATAAAATTGCCTATCATAATCTGTGAACAAATAACTTTTGTCTGATCAGTTTAAGACAGAAACAAGAGATTTTCTTCTATTCTGTAGCTGGGTATTACATTTTTAGGAAGCATTTGATAGGGTGAGACTTTGAACTAGCTTTCCTCTGTTGAACCCTATCCCTATCCCCAAAAGTTCCTATTACTAAGAGAAGGATAATAATAATAATAATGATAAGTGACTGCCACAGACTGGAATTGAAAACTGGGGATTTGGTTTGTATTTACCAGTGATCTTTGTCTGTTGGGATGTCTTTCATGGTTATGTTTAAATAAGTCCATCCTCCCCTACCTAACCTATTTTTCTAGGCTATCTGTTGAAGCTGTATTAATTCCAGTGTAGTAAGTGATAGTGGTATAATTTTAAATAGGTTTTTAAAATAAGGACCTAATGTAACAGTTTTTAATTTCAAATTAGCTCTACCAGAAGGACTGCCATACGTTCTCCTGAGTTGGCAGCCACAAAGTAGCCAAAAAGCATGCTAGCAACTTGACAAAATCAAGCGAAAATAGACCTACAGCTGTGCTAGTGTGCTAATGTTTGAATCTAGAGCTCTACACACAGAAAATTCCATAAATGATGATTGACTTATTTGTTCTGTTTAATATTCGCGTCTAATATTGTAATTGTTTAAACCTTTGAAAGCCAAGATGTCTCCCTACCCAGGCCCATAGACTCTTTGGACTGAGACACTCTTAAGAATGTCAGTCCTTCTCTTAGAGGGGGGCTCAGATCTGGTGGTGGAAATTCCATGGTGGAAATTCCTTGTGCTATGTTCCAGATGTATTAGGGCACCTTGCAAATAATTGTCCAGGTGGCTAGCTAGTCTTCAAGTCGGGTGAAGAATATTTTTCAGTTATAGACATTGACCAGTGGGACCAGTTTTTATGGCATATCCCAGGCATCATGCCAGAGTTTTTGTGCATATTTGCATCCTCACTTCAATCCCATTTTACGTGTGATTAGATTGAAGCTCAGCAAGGTTAAGAAAGGGGAATATTAATCTCTATCTGTCTGATGTCACGGCCCAAGCCCTATGGATGTCCCCTGATCTAAGGTGTTTTGTGCTATGTACAGGTGTGGACGTACCCTCAGCCCCAATTTTTCCGTCTCCATCATTATCTGCAGCAGCCATCAAGGACTTGGTTTCTGACTCAGTCAGTTCTCTAGCACCACTCTCAAACTTCTGGAGGAAAAACCTACAGGATAATAAAGATTGATGAAAGATCATGCATCTCTGTTTTATACTGCCTTTCTTTCTTCAAGTTAAATCATCTATTTCTAGCAGTTCCAATAATCAGTCAAAGTCTTAGCAAGCAAAGGTTTCCTTAAGCTACAGGAAGCCAATGATGGATATTTGATTTCTTAAAAAGAGTTTTTAGAGTGTTTTGTTAAGTTAGTTTGCCAAAAGAAATCCCTTAAGCTAAATTACCTTTGCACCTATAGGCTTCAGTGCCCATGTTTAGTGCTGCGCGTGGATAGATGTGTGGCCAACAGACTCGTGTTCTTGTTTTAATGATGCTTCAGCAAATAATGAACACCAAAGCTGGGCATTGAAAAAATACTGAGCAAACTGGCCTTCCACAGCACCCCAACCCCACCAACAATGTCAGGACATGCCAGACAATCTCAGGACAAAGCTTACTTAAGCTCTTCTTCATCCAGGTATCCACTCTGGTCATTGTCTATGAACCGGAAAACATCCTTCACCTGACTGGCTGACATCTTGGAGAGGCCTGACGTCTGGAAGAATTTTTGCGGTTCAAAAGTATCTGGGTCTGAAGAAGAGAGAATAGGCCATTAAGATGTTTATTGGATCCCATTCTGTATTTGGGCCAAGGTGTTGATAACATGGGTTATTAAAAAAACTTCCGCAATATCCCTGAGCTACAGAGATACATGTCTGGTCCAGGATTTCTAGTCAGCCAAGACTGGATGTCCCCGTGATAGCATCCCAAGTCTCCTCTTCCCTGGCTTTCCTACTCCATGTGATTTTGTCCATCTCCCCTTCTCTCTCCTCCTCTGCCTCCCACCCAGTTTCCACGCTGTGTATCCAAGTCCCCAACCTCACTAGTCTCACTGATGGGAGCAAAGGCCATCACTGGATTCAAATAGGCAAAATGGCATTTCTTTTTTTTTTTCACTTGTAGTAAATTTCTTTCATCCAATAGGCATGTAATCACATGCTCAGACCACACTCTATAATTTTATTGATCTAATTAAGAGCAGTTTAAAACCCTGATTCCATGAATTTTCCAGCCTAGTTCACATTTTAATTTTTGTTGCTTTGCCAGAAGTGTTCAGATGAGGGGAAACCCACGTCTGCTCCCACCTCTTTTACCTTGGCATTCCTGCAGGGCTGCTGCAATGTCATCTGCACTAAGCACATCAGTGATGCTCATTTTCCACCTGGTCACACAGAATAAATGAGATGTGGTAAACAACAGGCAGGAACAAACACATCTGGGGGTGTTAGACCCTCCAGGCTCAATGAAACCGTGTGTGCATCTAGAAATTTTAAATGTGATAAGTGCAGAGTCACATTAAGTGATGGGACAGAATATCCAAACAAATACCAGATCCTGAAAAGATCCCAATGCTCTTCACCTTCACCTTGTCCTGAATCCATTCCAAAGAGGAAATAAATATGTGCACACCACATAAAGAACTATTTGATTCACTTCTCTTATAAAAATTATATTTACCTAATTGATCACATAACTACCATTAAGAAGTGAACCATTTTACAAATGCAATAGCATTTTCCTATAGCAGCCAGAGAAATATGATGTTGCAAATTCCACATAAGAAAGGATACGACTTGGGCTGCTTATAGATCTTCTGTGGAAGACATGCTGCCTGTCCCAAAGAATGGGAATTAGGTGAGTAAAAAGACCATCTACCGGAGATCAAAATTCTTCTGGGTGTCAAAGCCATGGGAAGAGAGAAATCTGAGCATATCATGCACAAGCCTAACATGAATGCACATAGGGAAGAAGAGCCAGGGATCTGGTAGGTCCACCAGCTACTCACCGTTTTAGATTTTCCCCTAAAGAAGAATCAGGGAAAAGAGTTGAAGGAGCAAAAAACCAGATGTGCTTTTGCTATGTTACTGACCTGCCTTATATAGAATTGAAAAAGTGATAGTTACAACCTCTTAGATTTCCTTTTCAAGGATCAAGTGAACACAGCTCGAATGTCTTGACTTACTAATTAAACTTCTTCTTTTTTTTTTTTCTATTTATATCTCAGGGGAATGTGGGTGGGATCAGCCAATTTTAAAAAACAAACCTCAACAAACTTTAACTAAGGTTTCAATTCTGCAAATCAACCCTGCTGGTAAAGTGTGGAGAAGATACCAGCAGCCTGGAAAGGAAGAGGCAGATAAAAACATATGGGAGGTGCTCTGTAAACTGAAAAGGCTCCCCAGATGTGTGTGGCTGCCATTTGGGGAAGGTCTGTTTTCAGCTTTTGAAACTGTGGGTGTGCAAGGCTGACCTCCATCCAGAGTTGACACACGCAAAGTCAGCGTCACTAAGTGAACACATAGGGCTTATCTAGTAAAGGAGATGGGACTGATTAGGTTGTTTTTCCTATAAAAATCTTGACTTTGACATTTCTCAGCTATAACTTAAATTGTACTATTTCAAAGGCAAAGAAGAAAGCAAAAAACCAATCCTGACCCCCAAACTTATATTTGTAAAGCCAGGTGCTATGGCTCATGCCTGTAATCCTAGCCCTCTGAGAGGCCGAGGCAGGTGGATTGCTTGAGCTCATGAGTTTGAGACCAGCCTGAGCAAGAGTGAGACCCTCATCTCTATTTTTTTTTTTTTTTTGAGACAGAGTCTCGCTATGTCGCCCTTGGTAGAGTGCTGTGGTGTCACTGCTCACAGTAACCTCAAACTCTTGGGTGTAAGCCATTCTTTTGCCTCAGCCTCCCAAGTAGCTGGGACTATAGGCACCAGCCACAATGCCCAGCTATTTTTTGGTTGTAGTAATCATTGTTGCTTGGCAGGCCTGGGCTGGGTTCGAACCCACTAGCTCCGGTGTACGTGGTGGGTGCCCTAGCCTCTAAGCTACAGGTGTCAAGCTGAGACCCCACCTCTAAAAATAGCCAGGCATTGTGGCAGACACCTGTAGTCTCAGCTACTTCAGAGGCTGAGGGAAGAGAATTGCTTGAGCCCAAGAGTTCAAGGTTGCTGTGAGCTATGATGCCAGGACATTCAACTGGGGCAAGAAAGTGAGATTCTGTCTCAAAATGAAACAAAACAAAGCAAAACCCCCTAATATTTGTGGAGGAAAAAATGTTATGAGGCCAAGAGTTGAGGTAAAGGTTTTTTTTTTTTTTTCCTTTTGGCAAACATTTATTGAGCCTCTATGTGGCCGGTGCTGAGCTAGACTCTTCTTTATTTTTTATTATTGTGGCAAGTAACACACAACATATGAGGTCAAACAATTAAGTTCTCAAATTCATCCTAGAAAAAGTGCTACATGCCTCATTACTGAGTATCTCTATGGTCACCTTTGAGGTACCCCTTTTGGAAGCTATGCACCGAAGCCAGCACCAAGTCCATTCTTGAAGGCAATTTTGGAACTCTTTTTCTGGAATGGCCATCACGGCTGGCATCCTGTACGGTCTGACTATGAAGTTCCCAGACTCATCCTAGAGAAAGTGTTACATACCTCATTGCTGAATATCACTACAGTCCCCAGATGGCCCAGGGGAGTACTTTGAAGTGATATTCAGCACTGAGGTATGTAGCACTTTTGGTAGGATGAGTTTGTGAATGTAATTGTCTGACCTTGTAAAATGTGTCATCTTAACCATTTTAAAGTGCCCGTAGGGCACAGTAGTGTCAACTATTAATATATGCACCTTATTGTGCAACAGATTTCTATAACTTAATCACTTGGAAAAACTGAAACTCTCTATCCACAGAATCATAGTTCCCCTTTCCTCCCGCCCACAGCACCTGGCACCCACCATCCTACTTTCTATTTCTAAGAGTTTGACTATTCTAGATACCTCCTATAAGTGGAATCATGGGGATATTTTTCTTTTTGTGACTGCCTTATTTCAATTAGCATCATGTCCTCGAGGTTCATCCACAATGTAGCATATGACAAGATTTCTTTCTTTTTAAAGCTGGATTCAATTTTTTTTTTTTTTTAAGTGCAAGAAGAGATCCCATGTTGCAATCAGAAACCTACAGTGGCTTAGAAGTAGATAATTCAGAAACTCTAGAGAGGGAGATTCTGTGCCGGGCAATGCAGCCTGGATGGTCATCTTCAATTTGCCCCCACATGTATTCCCCTACCTTCACCCCAGCACTGGATGTTTCTTAGCGTCATCAACGAAAAGTTTCTCTCAGGAGAACCTACAGCATTTCTTTTTCTTTTCTTTTTTTTTAGTGACAGAGTCTCACTTTATTGCCCTCGGTCAAGTGCTGTGCTGTCACAGCTCACAGCAACCTCCAACTCCTGGGCTGAGGCGATTCTCTTGCCTCAGCATCCCGAGTAGCTAGGACTATAGGTGTCCGCCACAATGCCTGGCTATTTTTTGGTTGCATTTTGGCCCGGGGCCGGGTTTGAACCCACCACCCTTGGTATATGGGGCCAGCACCCTACTCACTGAGCCACAGGCGCCACCTGAACCTACAGCATTTCTTAAAGTACCAAACCTCCAGCCAGCACTATATCTGTCTTGTTCACATTTTATCCCCCAATGCCCAGTACTGGCCTGAACTAGATTTAGGTGCTCAGTAGTTATTTGATGAATGCATAAATAAAAATAGTAAAAAGTACCTGTAAACACTCTTCCCAACCAGCATCAACTTGCCCAGCCTTTTAAAAAGCCCTAAAAATAAGTCTTAAGAGTTTTGAATTAGGTTTTCTGACATTAAGTTGCTATAGAAACTAGCTGAGCCCTTTCTTTCTGTGGAAGTGTTTATGATCACCCACAGAGACAAAAACATTTTTTAAAAATCTGCCCATTTAAATCAAAATAGCATGAGTTAAACCAAGATACTTTAGACGTTCATGCTAGGTTTTTCTTTTTCTTTTCTTATTTATCTATTTATTTATTTATTTATTTATTTTTTGAGACAGACTCTTGCTCTGTCACCTGCTAGAGTGCTGTGATGTCATAGCTCACAGCAACCTCACACCCCTGCGTTCAAGTGATCCTCCTTCCTCAGCCTCCTGAGTAGCTGGACTATAGGCATGTACCACCATACCTGGCTAATTTTTCTATTTTTAATAGAGACAGCGCATCACTTTTGCTTAAGCTAGTCTTGAACTTCTAAGTTCAAGGGGTTCTCCTACCTCAGCCTCCTGGAGTGCTGGGATTATAAGCCACTGCACCCAGTCTTTTTACTGTTTTTCTGATAGAAAATAAAGATAACCAGAGATCCGGTCAACATGTTGTCTGAATCAAAGAGCCGCTTAAGTGTATGACTTGAATTCTATCATGTACAATCTGGGGTTCAAAATGTAGTTTCCCACAAAAGGACAAATATTGTGTGATTCCCCTAATATGAGGAACCTGGAATATTCAAACTGACAGACACAGAAAAGAGAATAGCCATAGTTCTTAGAGGTTGGGGGAGGGGGAGTAAGGAGTTAGTGTTTACTGAGCAAAGAGTTTCAGTTTGAGATGATGAAAAACTTTGGTGATCATTATGCAACAATATGAATACGCTTAATGTCCCTGAACTGTGCACTTAAAAATGGTTAAGATGGACTGAGCATGGTGGCTCACACCTATAATCCAAGCAAATTTTGGAGGCTGAGGTAGGAGGACTGTTTGAGGCCAGGAGTTTAAGACCAGCCGAGGTAACAAAGTGAGGGCTTGTCTCTACAAAAAAAGAAAGAAAGAAAGAAAGAAAATTATCCAGGCATGGTAGTGCATACCTGTAGTCCCAGTTACTCAAGAGGTTGAGGAAGTGGGAGGATCATTTGAGGCAGGAGCTTGAAGCTTCAGTGAGAGCTTCAATGATCATACCATTGTACGTCAGCCTGGGAGAGAGTGAGAAACTGTATCTAAAAAAAAAAAAGAGGGAGAGAGAGACAACCAACCAAAACACATCCTTTAGAATGGGAAAAAATATTTGCACATTATGAATTGGACAGAAGCTTGATAACTAGAACAAAGAACTCAAATTATCAACAACAACAAAAAAGACACAATAATCCCATATATCACTGGGCAAGAGACATGAATAGAATCTTCTCTAAAGAAGACAGACCAATGGCTAACAAACATACGAAAAAATGTTCATCATCCCTAATCATCAGAAAAATGCAAGTCAAAACCACGCTGAGGTATCACCTAACCTCAGTGGGACTGATCCACATCAGTCTCAAAGCTGCAGATGCTGGTGTGGATGTGGAGAGAAGGGAACACTTTTACACTGCTGGTGGGACTGTAAACTAATACAACCTTTTGGAAGGAAGTATGGAGAATCCTCAAAGAACTCAAATTAGACCTCCCATTTGATCCTGCAATCCTGTTACTGGTCATCTACCTAGGAGAAAAAAAAATCCTTTTATCATAAGGACATTTGCACAAGATTGTTTACTGCAGCTCAATTTATAATCACCAAAATGTGGAAACAGCCCAAATGCCCGCTAACCCAGGAATGGATTAACAAGCTGTAGTATATGTATATGATGGAATATTATTCAGCCATAAAAAGAGATGGAGACTTTACATCTTTTGTATTAACCTGAATGGAGTTAACATTCTTCTTAGTAAAGCATCACAAGAATGGAGAAGCAAGAATCCAATGTAGTCAATTCTATATGAAGGCAGTAGATGACCTAATACATGGTGGGGGGTTAGGGGATTGAGGGAGAGGGGAGAGAGGAGGAGGAAGGGGGTTGGGAGATCATGGTCTATGGCACACCTCTTGAGGGTAGGACACAATTATAAGAGGGACTTTACCTAGAAAATGCAATCGGTGTATCCTAACTCTTTGTACCCTCAATGAATCCCAAACAAAAAATAAATAAAAAGGTTAAGGACTGGGAGCGGTGGCTCATGCCTGCAATCCTAGTACTCTGGGAGGCCAAGGTGGGTGGATAGCTTGAGCCCAGGACTTCGAGACCAGCCTGAGCAAGAGTGAGACCCCATCTTTACTAAAAACAGAAAAAAATTAGTCAGCATGGTGATGCATGCCTGTAGTCACAGCTACTTGGGAGACTGAGGAAAAAAGGATCACTTGAGCCCAAGAGTTTGAGGTTGCTATGAGCTATGATGCCATGGCACTGCACCCAGGGCAACCCAGTAAGACTTTGTCTCAAAGAATAAAAAGGGGGGAGGGGGACTGCCATAGGTCAGTGGTTTCAGCATTGGCCACATACACCCAGGCTGGCAGGTTCGAATCCAGCCTGGGCCAGCTAAACAGCAATGACAACTGCAACAACAAAATAGTCAGGTGTTGTGGCGGGTGCCTGTAGTTCCAGCTACTTGGGAGGCTGAGGCAAGAGAATAGCTTAAGCCAAAGAGTTGGAGGTTTCTCTGAGCTGTGACGATGCCATGGCACTCTACCAAGGGTGACATAGTGAGACTCTATCTCCAAAAAAAAAAAAAAAAAAAGGGTTAAGATGATAAATTTTATGTTTAATGTTGTGTTTATACATATATATGTATTTTACATTGTTTATTATATATGTTTATGTTATATATGTTTATTATATATGTTTATGTTATGTGAGGTATATGTATACTATGACTATATCAACAATTTAAAACTATGGATTTAGTAATC
The DNA here is from genome assembly GCF_000181295.1 of Otolemur garnettii. Taxonomy (NCBI): domain Eukaryota; kingdom Metazoa; phylum Chordata; class Mammalia; order Primates; family Galagidae; genus Otolemur; species Otolemur garnettii. The sequence continues at coordinate 2,993,692 of NW_003852537.1, read as the reverse complement.
TCCATTATTTTGACCACCCAGGAAAGAGTAGGAGGAAGATTTGGAAGTAAGAGATCAGCTGTGTTCATTTCTAGCTGTGTGGCACTGGGCATTACCTCCTCTCATAGGAAGTAAGAATAATGTAAGTGCCTGCTCTGTCAGTTTCCCAGGAGGGTTCTTTTGAAGCTTATAGGATCGAGTGCAGATCTGCAGGTCCCAGAGCCCCTGGTGAATACCATCCTTGTCCAGGGATTGCAAGAGGATTTCATCTGCTGTATCCATTCCATTCGATTGGTAGGGGCTTCCTGGAATAGATCCTGGAATCAATTGGCAGTGTCTGCGGGGAGGAGGCATGGCAGCCTGGAAACAGGGGACTTGGCTATCTTGTCCCAACCTGACCAGACCTGGGTAAGATGTGTATTTGGACTTTCCTATAGCCCGATAGCCCTGGTCTCTTATACTACATGTTTGTTGCAGATGTTTGGTATTGTCCCAATTAACAAACTGTTCCAAGTCTCAAACTCCTGGGCTCAAGTGACCCTTCTTGCCTCAGCCTCCTGAGTAGGTGGGAACTACAGGTGCCCACCACAACACCCGGCTAGTTTTTCTGTTTTTAGTAGAGACAGGGTCTCGCTGTTGCTCAGGATGGTCTTGAGCTCCTGAGATCAGGCAATCCCCACCTTGCTTTGGCCTCCCAGAGTGCTAGGATTACAGGTATGAGCCATAGCACCCAGCCAGGAGGCCCTCATTCCAATGTGTATAACATGCTAGTTAATACCACAGATTCTCTCAATAGATGTCACTTCCCAAATATCTCTCAACTTCATCTTTGCTTCAAACTCTATTGTCACTACTGTAGCCCAAGCCACCAGTGTCTCTTTTGAAGACAACTATAGTGAGCCCGTGTGTGACCAACCCTCCTTCACTTGGACCCACCTCCAACCTAGCCAGGTGGATGTTTCAAAACCCCAAGTGTGTTAGTTTCCTTGTAACTGCTGTAACGAAGTCCCTCAGTGGCTTAAAATAATATAAATGTATTGCCTCACAGCTCTGGAGATCAGAGGTCCAAAATCAAGATGTTGCTAAGGCCACACTCCCTCTCAAGGTTCTAAGTGGGGATCCTTCTCTGCCTATTCTAGCTTTGGTGTTTGATGGCAATTCTTGGTGTTCCGTGGCTTACAGCTGTATCACTTCAGTCTTTGTCTTTGTTGTCACATGGCCATCTGCTCCCTTTGTGTCCTCTTCTTGCAAGGACATCAGTTATAATAGATTAGGGACCCAGCGTACTCCAGTATAACTTCGTCTTAACTAATTACATCTCAATGATCCCATTTCCAAATAGGTCACATTTTGAAGTGCTAGGGGTTAGGACTTCAACCAATCTTTTGGCAGAAAATAGTTCAAGGTTCCTCTTGTAACCCCAAGCTTATGGTTCCCCCATCTTCCCATACCTCACTCTGGAGTCTGTTTATTCTTAGAATAAAGACAAATATCCTTCCTGTGGCCTTGAAGGTCCTGTGTGATCTTCCCCCTGCAGACTTCTCCCACCTGGAAGTCTGTCTAGTCCCTTGATTTTGTTACCCTCTCTCTGGCCATGGCCATAGAATGTACTGTTTTCTTTGTCTGGAAAACTCTTATCTATCCCTACACAGCTATCTTCTACATATCTTTTATGTCTCTACTCAGGCACCACTTCCCCCAGGGAGCCTTCCCTGACTCCCCAAACTGCCCTGAACCATGGTGCCTTCTCCCGTACAGTAAAATCACAGTGGCACATGTGCACCTGTTGCCAGACTAAGGAGTCCATCTGCCTGTCACCCAAGTCAATCAATGGAGCAGGGAATGAGAGATCGACAGTTTCACTTTTATTTTTAGAAAAGGCAGCAATTCCTGAGAACAGCAAGGATATCTCCTCAAAGAGCTGTTCAGCCCTTCTCTTTCCTTTTGTTATTCTTATATTCTCACAGTAAACATTAGTAACGTTATTAGCCATAGTATACATCAAACAGATGCCCCCTTATAGGTTACAAGGTTACATAATACCCCCATCTTAAACTGATTATATCTTCAAAGTGTTGTTACTTTAAGCTAATTTCATAGTTAGTCACTACTTTACTAAGTGCCTTACCAAGTGTACTTTGTACCCTGGATCCTTGACTATACTATGGTCCTTAGAGCATCCAGTTTTCTAATTTCATCTATGATAGAAGGCTTGGAAGTGTATAAACAATCTCCAGATGTTGGTGGGTAGGCTTTTCCAGCCTAGTTAGGGCCTGTGCAGCAGCGCCCTGCCTGAAATGGCTGTGTAGGATAACAGCGGCTATTGTGGCTGCCTGAAGAGTGTCTCTGCCCACTGGACAGGAAGATCCGGGAGGACAGCTTCAAACTCTTGTTACTTTTCTTCCTGACATTCCCAGTGCCTCGTGTGGGTGTCAAGGAAGACCACACAAATTAGAGCAAGCAAAGACTCTTTATCCAGAGTTTGCTGTGTGAGGGAATCAGCCACTACCACTTGTGTTGGACAGAGACTCAAAGGCAGGAGGAGGAGTGGGAGAGCTTTATAGAGGGAAAGGGGGAAAGCCCAGGTGAGCCCTAATTGGAGGATGCTAGCCTGAGGAAGAGGGAGGCAGCTCACAGAAGTGGGGTGTCTTATGTGATTGGTTAGGGAGATAGATTTGGCCTTCTCTGGTTGAGAGCAGGGGCAAAAATTAGGGAAGCCTTTGGTATTACTACCTAACCCGGTTCTTGCCTGCTGCACAGAAGGGACCTAATGCACTGAGTCAGCAGGTATTGTAGCAACCTGCTCAGTGCCCTGCAATGTCTCCAAGAATCTGGGGGCCAGGGTTTTAAAGGTAGTTTTGTGGACAAAGGGTTGCTGGTTGGCTGGGGATGAATGCATGGGGTTGGGAAGCAGAAGTTGTCTTCCTGTGCTGAGATAGAGGGTTATAAGACCTGTTGAGTCAGTTCTCACATATGGTTGTCCATTGTTGCTCCCAAATGTAGAGTCTGAAAAGTATCTCAAAGACCAGTCTTAGGTTTTACAGCAGTGATGTTATCTACAGAAGCATTTAGGGAGGCTACAAATCTTATGCCAGTTTGGGGTATGTGATTTTTAAGCAATAAGCAATTGCAGGAAAGCAAGAAATGAAACAATGGCTGGTTAACTTTTACCTGTGTCTGTGTTGCTGTAGACATCAGAGTTTTAGCACAGCTCTTGCTTTATGGCCCTACATTACTTTAATCTAGGTGATACTATCAGTTATTCATTACATCCTCACCATTTGGGGCTGATTGTTATTAAGACTTATTGTTTGGCTCCCTAGACTATTTTCTAGAAACAGTGGCCTGACTTTCTACAAGTCTGACTTAGAGATAGCAGGATCATCATCTCTGGGCTGGCAGATAATGGGTTGGTTGCTCCAGATTGTGGGTCAGAGCTCTATTTTCGTATATGGGCTAGTCATTTTCTTTATTTTTTATATTTTATATTAAAACATAGCTGTGTAAAAAAAAAAAACATAGCTGTATACATTAATACTATCATATTCAAGCCTCTAATTAACATATTCCTTGTCAAGTAGTACATTTTTTTTTTTTTTTAGAGAGAGAGAGAGAGAGTCTTATTCTGTTGCTCTAGATAGAGTGCTGTGGTATCATCATAGCTCACACAGCCTCAAATTCTTGGGCTCAAGCAATCCTCCTGCCTTAGCATCCCAAATAGCTGGGACTACAGGCACCCACCATGATGCATGGCTAGTTTTTCTGTTTTTAGTAGAGCTGGAGGTCTCAGTCTTTCTCAGGCTTGTCTTGAACCCATGACCTTAAACAATCTACCCATTTGGCCTCCCAGAGGGCTAGGATTACAGGTGTGAGCTACTATGCCTGGCCACGTTGTAAATATTCAATAAACACATTTATGGAATGAATGAGCTGGTTCTCTGTGCTAACTTACGCGAGTCTTACATCCTGAGCCTTAATTTTTCCTTTTTAAAAGGGAGATCATAACACAAACTATTTCTCTGGGGCTATTGACAAGCAATCATGTGGAGCACCTGCGGCACTCAGAGAGGGGATAGCAATGAATAGTGGCCTTAATTGAGTACATGGTTTTGGCCTTACAGCCTTTAAAAAACAAAAATATTCCAGGCAAAACTTGCCTACTGTGCTAGAAGCAGTTACTGGTTCCCTTTGAGGGAAGAGAGGGTAGTGCCAGGGCCTGGGGCATTGGTAATATTTTATCTCTTGATCTGGGTGCTGGCTACGTAGGTATGCTCACTTGATGGTAACCTATCAGGCATATTATGTATTTTATTTCAGTAGAAAATTTGTTTGAAAAATGATGTGATCCGTAAACGTTGAGCAGAGAAGGGTGAAAGGTCCTGCCCAGTGACCGTGGCCTTGTGGTGTCAGACAATGGCCAGCTGCAGCCTTTCTCTGTCCTCTGGGCTGAAGCATCATGGGGTTCAGGGGGCTGCACTGGGTGAGACAGTCACTCAGCTCTGGTATTTCCTGAGTTTATAGCAAGGCAGTGAATAGAGATGCTTGACCGGGATCTTTAGGTGACTGTGCCCTGTAAAAAAAGAAGGTTCCCTTGCTGCTGAGAAAGAGAACAGTATTCTGGCCCTACTGCAGAGGGGCCTCCTCTCAGCCTCACCAATCTCAATACTCTCTGTTTTTCTCCAAAGCACTTACCACAGTCTGAAATTATCTGGTTTACTTCCTTGTTTGCTATTTCTTGTCCATTTCTTACCCCAAATAGAAGCTTCTGGAGGTAGAGACAGTGAGTGCCATTCACCCTCAATGCCCAGTGCCTCACACTTATTAGCGCTGGAGGCTCCAGCCATGGGAATGGTAGGCTCCATCAGGGAGACAGTGACCAGTTAGTTAGGTGAACTTGGTGGGCATCTGGAGTGTCATTTAAACAGTGGCCATTATGGTTAAAAACAGCCTTTGTGCTCTGGGTTCCCCATCCGTTCTGAGACAGTCCACGCTTTGCGTGGGATTTCTGAATCAGACAATTTCCTGACACCCACCAAAAATAGGAGACATGTTTCAGGAACATCAAGAGAGGCTGTCAGAAAGGACAAATCCCAAACTCCAAAGGAAACTCTCTGATGCCTCACAGGGCCACTGCAGATTACTTGAGAACATTAAAAGCCAAGATTCGTAAATGTTGAAGATGAAATAGCAAGGCCCGCAGCAAATTTAAGTTCTGACTGGCAAGTTAGAAAAGTTCAAAAAAATCTGAATTTCAGTATCTGGCTGATGCCTCTGTAGGGTGACGTGGCAAGGAGGTGAGATCTAGAGTTACAGGAATGTGTTTATTTATAAATGAAATACTTCTCTAAAAGCAGATTTCCTTTACCACTCAAAGAGACCCAGCAATAATTGTTAAATAAGTTTTACATGGGGGCTTGGGACAAGCTCCTTAGGGAGGCAAAGTCACTGGTGTTTTTGAACAAAGACCATAAAATGTCTTTAGGGCCAAATGAGAAGGACAGCTTGTGTGTTTCTCAGCTAAATGAATGAGTAACAAAGGGACGGTGGATCCCCAAAGCACATAGCCCACATCTTTAAGAGCTGACCTCCCTTACAGTTTGTATTACAGGTAGGATAGGATGCATCCCTCTGACCTACTCTAGGTTCAGCAGTGAAACAAGGCTCACCACTACCGCTGGCTACCGTGGAACCCAGAATGAAACAAAACTGCAAGCCCTCTTATTCAGAGGTTATTAAGAATTTCAATACAATGACCACAGAACATTAAATTAGGTATGGGTACCTTCTAAGTGCAGGGCCCTGGAGACTATAGGAGGTTGTGCACCCACAAAGCCAACTCTACTCATGACTTAAGTTTGTTTAGCATTGCCCAGTTTAGCCATAGGACATCACTGGATGATTTAATCACCGCAACAACTCTGTGAAATATCGTTATGGCCACGAGGAAAAGGGAGGTTAAGAGATACCCCAGGTCAAACAGCTATTTAAGTGGTACAGCCTGAACTCATTCTTGGATTCTTCCCTGGCACCAACTAAAAAATTGCCAAGGCTTTCAGGCTTCTTGTTTTCCACAACCCCTTCTTCACCTTAGAAAGCTAAAAGAGGGACAAGTTTGCCTTAAAGCCACTGGACAAAGACTATCAGACTCTCCAGCGCAGTTGAATCATTGCCATAATTCACCTTCTCCCCTCCCATGACCTGAGAGGGAGTCATGAAATGTGGTCCTGAAGCATCCTTGCAAGCTACAGCACTAGCAGTTGTTTGGGAAGTTGTGGGGAATGAATCAGGAACCCACCTGTTCTCTTTGCTAATTTACTCTAGATCCAGGGTTGTGCGTGTACTGAGCCTGTTTGCTTGGGAAGGATTTCTTAGTGAAAGACAGAATATTATAGTTTTAATGTAAGAGGTAGCCTTAGGATAGCTTGATACAAGTGTAATATGTATGTAGACCAGTGGTTCTCAACCTTCCTAATGCCGTGATATATTTGCATTGTTACAAAGGGGTTGCGACCCACAGGTTGAGAACTGCTGATGTAGACTATCACACACATGCACTACCATGATACCTAATCTTGGCTGGAGCACATGCAGCAAATGAACAAGAAAGCCACAAGCCTGACTTTTACACAGTATTTCCCCTTCCCTTCCCTTCCCTTCCCTTCCTTTCCTTTCCTCTCTCTCGCTCTCTTTTGAGATGGAGTCTTGCTATGTTGTCCAGGCTGAACTTGAGCTCCTGACTCCTGCCTCAAGTGATTCTCCCACCTCAGCCTCTCAAGTAGTTAGGATTACAGGTGTAAGCCACCATGCCCACCTCCTTGCTCCCTTTTTCTGTGTGTGTATGTGCGCGCGTGTGTGGATGAAGGTTTTATATTTTAAAGCATAATACGTGCTTATTGTAGAAAATACAAATAAGCAAAAGAGAAAAAGAAGAGGAAGAAGAAAAGAAGGGAGAAGACAGGAGATGGAAGACAGAAGAAAAAAAATATTAAGTGTAACCCTCTACTAGAGATGACTGATGCTAACATTTTGGTGTCCATCCTTTGAGATATATTTCTTTTCTTTTCTTTTCTTTGTCTCACTTGGTCACCCCCCATAGAGTACCCTAGCGTCATAGCTCACAGCAACCTCTAACTCTTGGGCTCCAGCAATTCTCTTGCCTCAGCCTCCCAAGTAGATGGGACTACAGATGCCCATCACAATGCCCAGCTATTTTTAGAGATGGAGTCTTGTTCTAACTCAGGCTGGTCTCGAACTTGTGAGCTCAGATGATGTACCCACCTCGGCCTCCCAAAGTGCTGGGATTAGAAGCATAAGCCACCTCACCCAGCCTGAGATATATTTATTTTTAAAAATATTTTAAGCACTGAAATGGGGCCATAATCTTAGTGACTTGCTTTTCATTTAATGTCTATGATTTTTTAATGTCTATGTAAAATTCTCTTATATGAAGGGGGTCATACTTCATGCTTTTCTATTATTGGACATCTAGGTTATTTTCATATTTTTACCATTACAAAGCACTGGGATGAACATCCCTATCGCTAAATCTTTGGGCCTATCATTAGTTATTATTCCTTAGGGTACATTCCCAGAAGAGTCTTGGCATATTTCTTCATTCAACTGATATGCATCCAGTGCCAGACATTGTGCTAGATGCTGGGTTTAAAACAACAAGCAATTGAGCAATTGTGTGGTTAGTTTCATTCATCTAATACCACATTCCGTGGTTGGTGTGGTTGGCAGAATTTTCTAGGAATGTCTCTCAGTATCCCACACTCTAATGCTCAGGCCTGTGATTGTATATGTTAAAAAAAGCAAAAATATAATCATACTAATAACTAATGAATACATACTTACAAAATGAGAAATTATTCGTAGGACCTTGTTTGCTATGGTAATGATTTAAGTCTCAATTGTAAGAGCAAAAGGGATCCACTAAAATAGTCTAAGGAGAGGAGTGATCTGTTATATTTGCAATTTTTTTTTTTTGAGACAGATCTTACTTTGTTGCCCTCAGTTGAGTGCTATGGCATCATAGCTCACAGCAACTCTTGGACTCAAGTGATCCCCTTGTATCAGCCTCCTGAGTAGCTGGGGCTACAGGTGCCCGCCACAAAGCCCAGTTATTTTTAGAGACAGGGTCCCACTCTTGCTCATCCTGGTCTCAAACATGTGATCTTAAGCAATCCATATGCCTTGGCCTCCCAGAGTGGTAAGATTACAGGTGCGAGCCACTGCACCTGGTTAGATTTGTGTTTTTTTTTTTTT
>NW_003852537.1:2977720-2984393 GCF_000181295.1 Otolemur garnettii | reverse complement strand
GCCTGGCTATTTTTTGGTTGCAGCCATCATTGTTGTTTGGCGGGCCAGGCTGGATTCAAACCTGCCACCTAGGCTCACAGGCGCCAAGCCTAGATTTGTGTTTTTAAACCTAATTTTAGTGGGAGCACATGTAGTTTCACAGAGAAAGGTTAGTGAGGGCCAGAGCAGATGCGAGGAGACCAGTGAGACAGTGGCCACTGCTGTCCAGTCATGGAGAAAGATGAAAGGTTGGGCCAGGAGTTAGAGCAGAGATGAAGATTTGTGGATGGATTTGAGGCAATTCAGAAAGTTAAAAAGACTGAATTTGGCCACACCTCAAAGCAGTGAGGGACAGAGGTGTCTGGGAAGCTCCAGGAGGGCGGCAATGCCTTATACACGGACTGGCACACAGGAGGGCAGCCCAGCATGGGGCTTGGCCCAGTTTGGTTAGGAACAAGCTGAGTTCCTAACCATGGAGATGTCTGGCAAGGCAGTTGTGTATGTGAGTCTGGAGCTCAGAGGAAATGCAGAGGCAGGACATGCAGGTTTGGAGTCATTCTTGAATAGTGGACAACTGATGCCTACTATTGATGCCAGGGTAAGCAGGGAAGAGGGCACAGGCCTAAATCTTGAGGACCTCTGAGCAAGGGAGGAGGAGACTGAACAAAAGCCGAGTAAGTACCTTCAGAGGGAAGGAAGAAAAGCAGGAAAAGACTTTATCAGAGGAGCCCGCGGTTATAGGCTGAAATGTGTCCCCCCAAATTCTTATGTTGAAGTTCTAACTACTTCAGAATGTGACTACACTTGGAGACGAGAGCCTTTAAATGGATAATTAAGTTCAAATAAAGACATTAGGATGTGCCCTAATCCAATCTGGCTAATGTCTTCATAAAATATGGCGATTAGGGCACAGGAAGGGCCCCAGGAATGTGTATACACTGTGGAATAGTCATGTGAAGACACCGGGAGAAGGTGGCCATCTGCCAGCCAAGGAGAGAGGCCTCAGGAGTAACCAACACTGTCAACACCATGATCTTGAACTTCTGGCCTCCAGAACTATGAGAAAATAAGATTTCTGTTATTTAAGCACAGTTTGTGGTGGTATTTTGTTATCGCAGCCCCAGGAAGTTAATATGCCCAGGAAGCAGCTCACCCTTAGAGCAGGCAGGGAGTATTGCCCTGCACCCATGTGCTAGAGGTGTCCATATATCACAAGCACAAACAGAAAGGTATCAAAGAACCTGTGGGCCCTCTGTCATCTGAGACCCAGTGCACCCTGGGGCTAACAATCCACTCTCAGGGCTAATGTTGCTCAGGCCCCAGGGAAAGCTTCTTCACATCTCTTGCTCTATGTCCTCAAAACAAAAGAGGACCGTTTCTCAAAGCTAGTGAGATGTGTAGGTGGTACTATTCCTAAGCTCAGAAGCAGACATGGAATGTGGGGGAGGACTGGAGTGATAGAAACTTTAAGACAAATGAATTAAGTTGTCAAATCCTTTCTCTCAAATATGGGGAATGTGATAGATTCTTCTAGAATGCAGTATTGTGGCTGGGTACAGTTCTCATACCTGTAATCCTAGCATTCTGAGAGGCTGAGCTGGGTGGACTGCTTGAGCTCATAAGTTTGAGACCAGCCTGAGCAAGAGCCAGACCCTGGTCTCTAAAGACTAGCTGAGCATTGTGGTGGGCACCTGTAGTCCCAACTACTCAGGGGGCTGAGGCAAGAGGATTGCTTGAGCCCAGGAGTTTGAGGTTGCTGTAAGCTATGATGCCATGGCAAGAGAGTGAGACTCTGTCTCAAAAAAAAAACAAAAAATAGGATGCAGTATTGTTTTCCAATAGTGCTGGGTATTCATTTTTTCCCCTTCCCTTGGGATTTTAATTTGTGGTTGCAGAGGTACTCACAAATTAGCAAGGTATTTAGAAGAATTGCATGTGGTAGTTGTGATGGTTAATTTTTTTATTTTTTGAGACAGAATCTCACTCTGTTGCCCAGGATTGAGTGCTGTGGTGTCATCATCACTTGCAGCAACATCAAACTCTTGGGCTCAAGGGATCCTCCTGCCTCAGCCTCCCAAGTAGATGGGACTACAGGTGCCTGCCACCAGGCCTGGCTAATTTGTCTAATTTTTTTAGACAAATACTGGTGTCACTCTTGCTCAGGCTGGTCTTGAACTCCTGAACTCACGTAATCCACCCATCTTGGTCTCCCGGAGTGCTAGGATTACAAGCATGAGCCACTGCACCTGGCTTATGATGGTTAATTTTATGTGCCAACTTGAGTGGGCCATGGGGTGCCCAGATAAAACATTGTTAAACCTCTAATTTTTTTTTGTTGCTGTTGTTGGAGACAGAGTCTCACTTTGTCACCCTTGGTACAGTGCCATGGAGTCATAGTTTACAGGCTCCTGGGCTCAAGTGACTCTCTTGCCTGAGCCTCCCAAGTAGCTGAGACTATAGGCACCACCACAATGCCCAACTATATTTAGAGACGGGGGTCTCGCTCTGGCTCAGGCTGGTCTTGAACTCGTGAGCTCAGGCAATCTGCCCACCTTGGCCTCCCAGAGTTCTGGGGTTACAGGTGTGAGCCACCACACCCAGCCCAAACCTCCATTCTTTTGTTAACAAATGTTAAGCCCCATACTTATAACATGTGTTAAGTACTTGTGTGCTTGGCATAGCAGTAACCACTTTACACAGAATATCTCACGACTCAGAACATTCCTGAAAGCGGGTATTGTTGCTCCAATTTTACAAATGAGGATAAGCAAAACTTCAGAGATTAGATAGCCAGACTCTATCAGCCCTTGGATTCATCCTGGAGTGGGGAACCTGCGGTCTCAAGACCACATGTGGCCCTCCAGATTCCCAAGTGTAGCCCCTAGACCAAGTTCAACTTCACAGAACAAATCCCTTTATTAACAGGATTTGTTCTATAAAATGTGGATTAGGTCAAAGGCTATACTCAAGGATCCTGAAGGGCAGATGTGGCCCCAGGGCTGCACGTTCCCCACCCCTGGAAGAGTCTCAGTGAGATGAAATTATTATTAATAAGGGCCTGTCCTGACCCTAGTCAATGGACAGACTGCTATGAGAGTGCATAAAGAGTTCTGCAAATGTCAGCCCACTCCTCTGCACAAAATATAAAATAACAGAAAATAAAGCAAAGATGTCATAGCTATGGTTTGTTGCTATGAGAATACTCTTGTCAAGGTTGGAGGACAACACAAATGCACTCTATTTAACAGCTTCTTAGCTTCAGTCACAATTCACACATAAGGCATGTGGGCCTCTGTGCTCTTGCCCTGGGCAGCCAATGTCAGGGCTGGGCATGAGGGTAAAAGCACTTTGAGAAGGGAAGATGGGTTGAGCCATGTTAGGTGCTTCCAAGAGGTTAGAATGAGGACTGAGAGTGCCCATTAGGCTTAGCACTGGGGACACGTAGGCGGGTGAGTTGTTTCCTGGTAGCACAGAAGAAGCTGTTCTGCAGGAATGAGGTGTGAGCTGGTAGGTTCGGGGATGCAGGTGGAAAGGAGATTGTCATGAGTAGTGTGAGAAGATGCAGAACTGTGGGAAATCTTAGACTCAGCTGCCAATGGCTTTGCAGAAAGTGCAGGTTCACTGGTGGGTCTAGTAGGGCCAGGCACCCTACTTGTGGAAGGTATTGATGCTTCTTGGATTGTAGCTTCTCTTTTCTCTCTGTTGTTTCTCCAACTATCAGGACTGTATTCAGAATGCTAATGGTCCAAAGTCAGCCCAGCTATTTGGAACTTTGGGCTCAGTAGCTCTTGGCTTGAATGATGGCCCAGCTGACTTTCTATAATATATAGCCCAGATCCCATAGCTATGGACCTCACACCCTCTAGAGCAGACATCCTCAAACTACGGCCTGCAGGCCATGTGCGGCCCACCTAGGACATTTATTGGGCCCACCCTGTGTTTTTGCTGCTGCTGCCTGTCCTGCTTAGCAGCCAACTCATCCTGGGGCCTGCAGTTCAGCCCTCCAACTGTCTGAGGGATAGTGAACTGGCCCCCTGTTTAAAAAGTTTGAGGACCCCTGCTCTAGAGCCTTCTCACTGGCACTTTAAGGAAGGCAACAGCTGCATCATTTTTTTTGGTCACCCTCAGTAGAGTGTCGTGGCATCCCAGCTTGCAGCAACCTCAACTCGTGCACTTAAGTGATTCTCTTGCCTCAGCCTCTCAAATAGGTGGGACTATAGGCGCCTGCCACAACACCTGGTTATTTTTCTAGAGATGAGATCTTGCTCTGGTTCATGCTGATCTTGAACTTGTAAGCTCAGGCAATTCATCTGCCTTGGCCTCCCAGAGTGCTGGGATTACATGTGTGAGCCACTGCACTGCCCCGCATCACTTCTAATACAAATATTCGTGAGAGGACAATTCCTTCTCCCCACCTTTCCTTCTAATGCCTTAAAATTGTCTGAAAAACTACAGGATTCATGTTTTTTAGGAGGCTTGCTCTAAAGCTCAGTGAAATTGATAACACGAGCTCTGTAGTTCATCAGTATATACACCTTTCATTGGTTATGCCTTTGTGGGCTTAGCAGAGCATTGTAAGAGGAAGAAAAGGCTGAAATAAAGATGACAGTGAAACTAGAGATGAAAAATACACTGAACAGGATTAGCAGATTGGACACTGAAGAAAAAGGGAGTAATAAACCTGAAAACATAGCAATAGAGAAGATACAAAGTGAAACACAGAAAGGTAGAATTCTGGGAAAAATAAAACCAGACACCAATTAGCCACAAGACAACTGCAAGTGGCCTAATATACAAGTCACTGGAGTCGGAGAAGAAAGGAGACAGAGGAGGGAACTGAAAAATATTTGAAGCGATAATGGTGGGAAATTTTCCAAATTTCCAAAAAGCTCAACAAACGTTCAGGAAAAATAAAAAGAAGAAAAAGGAGGAGGCGGTGGCAACAACATAAAGGCATATCATAATGGAATTGTTTAAAACTAGTGATAAAGAGAAAATCATAAAGGCAGCCAGGGTAAGAAATATACTATGTTCAGAGGAACAAAGGTATGATTGACATTAGAGTTCTTATCACAAAACACAAGCCAGAAGGCAGAAAAGGAATATTTTTAAAGCACTGCAAGAAAACTAATAAACAAACTTGCTGGACACCAAAGATTTTGTTTCTCTCAGCAACTGAGAGTCACCTAAAAGTTCAAAGTGAGGGGTTTAGTCAACTGATGGACCATGAAAAATCAAAGTATATCTACAAGTATATTTAATGATTTGTTTCTCATTGTGTCCCTACCCGTGGAAGAAAAAGTGCTTGGCACTTAGTTCGTGCTCAACAATTACTTCTGAGTGAATGAATGTTAAATATCTTGAGGAAGAGTCTACAGGGTGGAAATGTTAGGGGCTGCCATTTGTTCTGTTAATCAAGTAGGATCATTTGATTTTATTTTGGTTTGGTCAGAAACAACCAAAACATGAGGCCAGAAACCAGGAAATTTATGAATATTTCATTTTAGTCCAGAAAGTGTAATTTGCTTATTTCTAAGCTGAGTTTAAAAGATATTAGAGGTTAGGTGTGGTGGCTCACGCCTGTAATCCTAGCATTCTAGGAGACTGAGGCGCGTTGATTGCTTGAGCTCAGGAGTTTGAGACCAGCCTGAGCAAAAGTGAGACCCTATCTCTACTAAAAATAGAAAAACTGATGCAAGTAGATCACTTGAACCCAAGATGGAGGTTGCTGTGAGCTATGATGCCACAGCACTCTACCCAGGGCTGACAGCTTGAGGCTCTGTCTCAAAAATAAATAAATAAATAAATAAATGGAAGAGGACCTTATGTTTTTAAACTTTATTTCATAAATTTCCAAACATATACAATGGAGTGCGTTGATCATCCCTAATTTTTTAGAAATGTTTCATCTATTCCTATCCTCCCCCTTTTTTCTCCTGGATACTAAAGCAAATCCTAGACAGAATGTCGTTTCACTTGTCAATGCTTCAGTATACAGACAATGTGTTCTTTTAACAATACCCGACAGCCTTAGAAATTCATGGTTGCAAATTAGGAAAGCCTACCATTACAAGAAAATCTTGGAATTTTGTATAGATACCTACACCATGCATAAATAATCTTTAAATTGCCCTACAATTATGGAGCTGAAGTGATTAAAATTTTTATCTAAATGGAGAACTAGAGGGCAGCCCCTGTGGCTCAGTGGGTATGGCACCGGCCCCATATACCAAGGGTGGTGGATTCAAACCCGGCCCCAGCCAAACTGCAACAAAAAATAGCTGGGTATTGTGGCAGATGCCTGCAGTCCCAGCTACTTGGGAGGTTGAGGCAAGAGAATCAACTAAGCCTGGGAGTTGGGGGTGGCTGTGAGCTGTGATGCCACAGCACTCTACCAAGGGTGATAAAGTGAGACTCTGTTTCTAAAAATAATAATAATAATAAACAAATAAATAAAAAATAAATGGAGAACAAGAAATAGACAATTACGTTATTATTAAAAGAGTGGCATATTTACCTCACATCTAGATGTGTATATTCATTTTGTTTTCAAGATTGAATAAAAGAACAATTTCAATATCATCATCATCTTAAATGTACAGTTAAACTCACCATTTAAAAAAAACGGACAGGCTCGGCGCCTGTGGCTCAAGCGGCTAAGGCGCCAGCCACATACACCTAAGGTGGCGGGTTC
>NW_003852537.1:2976276-2977590 GCF_000181295.1 Otolemur garnettii | reverse complement strand
AGGAGTTGGAGGTTGCTGTGAGCGTGATGCCATGGCACTCTACCCAGGGGGATAGCTTGAGGCTCCGTCTCTAAATAAATAAATAAATAAATAAATAAAACGGACAAAGTATGCATTGCCCAAGCACAGAACAGTACTTTGGGACTTGTAGGTCACAATAGGGCATGTTTTATTTCCTGAATTTAACTTTTCTCCATGGCTAGAGGTGATTTTGTTTATTTATTTATTTTTGTCACCCTTTGGTAGAGTGCCATGACATCACAGCTCACAGCAACCTCGAACTCTTGGGCTTAAGCGATTCTCTTGCCTCCACCTCCCTAGTAGCTGGACCTACCGGTGCCTACCACAGGGCCTGGCTATTTTTTGTTGCAGTTGTCATTATTGTTTAGTAGGCCTGCGCTGGGCTCAAACCCACCAGCCTCAGTATATGTGGCTGGCGCTGTAACCACTGTGCTATGGGTGCCGAGCCAGTGATTTTGTTTATTTAGAAAAATCACCTCAGCCTGGCAAGCTAAGGGAATGGCATGGCCGCTACAAACTACCTTTACAATGCTGCTCTCCCTTCGTCTGCTTAGTCAGGGTTTTCTTTTCTCCTCCATGTCCTTTGATGTTAATGCTATTTGGCATCATTTTGGGGAACAACTGTGAAACATCAGTAAAAGCTCAACTCCTTTAAGAAAGAAAACCAGCAAGAAAATTCACCGCGTCCCAGTTTTCTAGACAGCATCCTCAGAGATCACACCCACGTCCTTAATAATTTAGGCTTTTGGGCAAAGTTCTCATTAGAATAGATCAAAAACATGAATAATGCAGGCATTTGCGAATCATACTACTCAGTTGTGCTGACACTAGCCAAAAAACACCTTGAGCACTTACAAAGAGGCTCAGGGTGACTAGATCGGGTGACTGGGTCATGATGACACCAAATTTGGTTAATGGGAATCCTAGGTCATATCTGACGGTATCAAACTACAGCCCCTGCCTAGTACATTTTACATGTCTTTTAAGTCAAATGTTTCAGGCAAATCAAGATTCTGGCCAGGAAATCAGACTCTGCATCCCTAGTTCTTTCTCTCTCTTGTTTACCAGATCTCTCTTTCATCCCTGTCCTCCTCCCCAAACCCCAACGCTTTCTTATTCTCAGCAGGTGACCTTGCTTTCTTCTTAACTGAGAAGATAGGAACAATCAGAGGCGTGCCTCCTCAGCCTCCCCAGACTACATCTGCCCACTACTGGCACCTGCACCTGCACCTGCTTACTCTATCCCTGCCTTATCTATTAGACGGACTTTCCCTACCCTATCTAAAGCCATTT
>NW_003852537.1:2976048-2976256 GCF_000181295.1 Otolemur garnettii | reverse complement strand
TTCTCCATTCCCTATCTGACATCATCAATTTTTTAATCCCTAACAGATCTTTTTCAATAGCATACAAACATTCTGATATTGATCCTGTTTTTAAAACTAATTCTCCCTCTTCCAGG
The DNA here is from genome assembly GCF_000181295.1 of Otolemur garnettii. Classification (NCBI taxonomy): domain Eukaryota; kingdom Metazoa; phylum Chordata; class Mammalia; order Primates; family Galagidae; genus Otolemur; species Otolemur garnettii. The sequence continues at coordinate 2,976,140 of NW_003852537.1, read as the reverse complement.
AACTCTATCTAGAGGCACTCGGAATGGTCCAGCATTTGGCATACTATCGTAGGCTTTCTTACAGTACAGCCTCTATCAAAATAAGGCTGTCC
>NW_003852537.1:2973494-2975945 GCF_000181295.1 Otolemur garnettii | reverse complement strand
GGCAATAGAACTGTTTACCTTTATAGCCCAGTGGTTCTCAACCTTCCTAATGCCGCAAGCCTTTAGTAAAGTTCCTGTAGGTCGTGACTCACAGGTTGAGAACTGCTGCTTTATACCAAGTAGATTGGAAAAGCAACCAGAATCTGCATGTGGCATGTGCCCAGGCAGACTTTGAGGGGTTTATGCTATGAGACCTAAAGTTTATATGAGCCTATCTAAAACAAACAAAAAAAAGCATGTCTATGAGGCTGTCTAAAACAAACAAAAAACCCACATCATCAGGATGTAAGGTGGTTCTATATGTGCTAAATGTGTGCATGACAGGATCAAACATGCTTTCCTAATCCAGGAGCAGAAAATCGTCATGAAAGTATTAAAGATACAAGCAGAGTCAGAAAGCAAAACAAGAAAATGAAGATTTTTTGAATAATAAAATTAAAAGGCTTAAAAAATAAAATAAAGCTAATTCTTTTTTTTTTTTTTTTTTGTAGAGATAGTCTCATTTTGCCACCCTCGATAGGGCACCGTAATGTCACAGCTCACAGCAATCTCCAGCTCTTGGGCTTAGTCTCTTGCCTCAGCCTCCCAAGTAGCTGGGACTACAGGCGCCCGCCACAAGGCCTGGCTATTTTTTTGTTGCAGTTTGGCCAGGGCCGGGTTTGAACCCACCACCCTTGGTATATGGGGCTGGCGCCCTACTCACTGAGCCACAGGCACAGCCCTAAAACTAATTCTTAATATAGATGGCAAATGAGCCTATTAAAAGATGCTTAACATCATTAGTCACTAGAGAAATGCAGACTAAAACCGTAATTAGGATGTGGTAACAGGTGTCTGTAGTCCCAACTGCTCCAGAGGCTGATATGGGAGGATTACTGGCATCTAGGAACTCAAGGCTGTAGTGTGCTATGATCATACTTGTGAATAGCCACTGTGCTCCACCCTGGGCAACACAGAAAGATCCTATCTCTCAAAAAAAATTTTTTTAAGTTAGGAAAGAATACACAATGAGATGCCACTACACACCAATGAAAATGTCCAGAGTGAGAAATATTGGCTGGTGCCAGGTGTTGGTGAGGGCAGGGAGGAACTGGAACTCTCCTTTGCTGCTAAATTCACTGTCCTCTGAGAGGACAAGGAATGTGCTACCCTAGTGATAAGCAATTCTTTTGGCTCTCCTTATATTCTGCGATGCGTTTTCCTTCCTAAATTTAAGTTTCCTTTGGAAAACAAGTTGGAAGTGTCTTAACACATTTACTGTCGTGTGAATAGTATTTAACTTATGCCAGTTTTGAGCGCAGGGCCTTGGGAAGCATATATAACGTCTATGTCTCTTGACCACTTTGACCTAATAAAACACTGTGGCTCCAAAGAAAAAACTTTTTTCTGGTGTGGTAATCAGTGTCTTAAAATGCTAAAGATACAATTGTCACATGACCCAACTATTACATTCCACCTTCCTCCCTAAGGACTGGGGGATTTCTGAGGTACATCCTGGTAAAAACAGCAACAACTCTAATCACCAGCACCTGTTGCACCACATTTGTTGTCAGCACAGAAGCCACCTCCAGGCTCCCACCTTCAAGGACTTCTTATCGACAAGTTCTTGAGCAATTTTCCCTGAAAAACTTGTCCTTGGGTTTCTGCTTTGTGACCAACTCTGTGGTCTCTGATCGATTTATCAATGTTTGAACAAGGGCAAAAATTATCGGGAGAGCCCAAAACTGCTCAGGCACATATGAAACGCTATAAGAGAGAAGAAACAAAATGCTGTAAGAGGCTGATTTTTTCATGAACAAGAAATGTGAGTGGCTCCATCTCAACTTACAGATGGGCTGGAGGCAGCATTTTAAGTGAGTTAATTAAGGAGAAATCGCAACTAAACCCCACATAATGAGAGAGGTTGAATCTCCTGCTCCAGGGCCTTATGTTTTTATCTGTTTGCTCTTGTCTGTGATGTAAGTGCTCTGGGGGGCTCCTTGCATTGGGAAGACAAGCCCCTGGTTTTCAATAAGACAAACTTTAAGGAAAAGCTATTGTCATCCAAAAGTTCCAGGACCTAGGACAGATGTCAGGGCTGAATCCAGAGGATGGTTCTTTAGCCTCAGGAATTTATCTAGACATGGCCTTGAATGGATAGAAGGTTGAAGGTTGGGAGACATGGGAACCTATCCTGGCTGACTTCTCCAGCTGTCTGTCCTTGGGCAATTCACTTAATCTCTTAGACTGTCAATTTTCTTCTTCATACATCAATAAATGTTTATGGAGTGCCCATTATGTGCCTGACATTAGAAAGAGAAGTTATTACTTAATTAGCTAATTAATTAAATCGCTAAACAAATATTACTGATGTGGAAATAATAAATGTAAATATAAAAGGCGTGCACAGAGGACTGTATTAACAAAGAAAGTACAGCCCTATGAATTCAGAAGGTGCTGAAAAGTTCAGTT
>NW_003852537.1:2954652-2972968 GCF_000181295.1 Otolemur garnettii | reverse complement strand
CAATCCTCTTGCCTCAGTTTTCTATTTTTAGTAGAAATGGGGTCTCACTCTTGCTCAGGCTAGCCTTGAACTCCTGAGCTCAAGAAATCCACTTGCTTCAGCCTCTCAGAGTGCTAGGACTATAGGCGTGAGCCCCCGTGCCCAGCCCATGTCACTGGATTGATCCTAGCTTCTTTGCATGCCTAGTAATATCTGTTATCTTTTTTGGTAGTTAATCATAATTGAACAGAACAGCTGTAATAAGAAAAACTTGTTCATTTAATTAATAATACTGCCTCCTATCTTAGTTTCTTTATTTTTAAAAAAATTTCAATAGATTCAGGGAATACAAATGTTTTTTGTTACATGGATGAATTGTCTAATGCTGAAGTTGGGGCTTTCAGTGTACCAATCTCTGGTAATATTTGAATGGATGCCAGATCTTGTGAATTTTACACTGTTTGGTCATGGATAGTCTTCAATTTTGAAAAAAAATATTCTTGGGCGAGGCATAGTGGCTCATGCCTATAATCCCAACACTTTGGGAGGATAAGCCAGGAGGATTGCTTGATGACAGGAGTTTGGACCAGCCTGGGCAACATAGTGAGACCCCATCTCTAAAAAAATAAAATGAAATTAGCCAGGGGTAATAGTGCGTGCTTATAGTTCCATCTGCTTGGGAGGCTGAGGCATGAGAATCGCCTGAGCCTAGGAGTTTGACTCTGCAGTGAGCTACGATGATGCCACTGCACTCCCATGGGGGCAACAGAGCAAGACCTTGTTTCAAAAAAAAAAAAAAATTACACACACACACAAAATATACTTATTTTTTGAGCTTTGTTCTGGGACATGGTTAATGACTTGGAAATAGTTTCTTTTGAGGCTTCCTTTTAAGCTTTGTTAGGGAGAACCAGAGCAATCTCTAGGGTTGATTTTGCTCCACTGCTTCTGAGCACTTGACTTGATGCCCCACATCTCGTGAAGATTTTCACTCTGCCTACTGGGAAACACACACTAGTCCCAGCCCTTTCTGGGCTCCAGGATTGTTCTGCCTGTTTCCATCATGTGGTTTTCCCACCCCCACCATCCCCAACCCCTGGCCTGGAGGGCAGTTTCCTCACATGAGTCGATGCTACTCAGCTGAAAAATCAAGAGGGCTCCTTGGCAAAGCTCTGGAGTTTGCTTTCTATTCCCATCTCCTGCTTGGTACTCTGCCCAGCAAATTCTGGCTACTTTGGCTTGCCCAAACTCTCAGCTATCTCCTCAACTCAGGCTCAGGGAGACTGCTGGGCCCTGCCTGGGCTGCTCATCCATGCACTGTGCTTGGAAACCCTCTTCTATCAGGGGCCACACTGTTATGTCTGTTGACCTGTGTCTAAAACCTGCTATTTCCTGCTTAGCGTCCGTAGCTCAGTGGTTACGGGGCTGAGGCTGAGGTTATGGTCACTGAGGCTGGTGGGTTTGACCCCGGCCCGGGACTGCTAAACAACCATGACAACCACAATTAAAAAAAAAAAAAAATAGCCAAGCATTGTGGCAGGCACCTATAGTCCCAGCTACTTGGGAAGCTGAGGGAAGAGAATCACTTTAGCCCAAGTTTGTGGTGACTGTGAGTTGTGATGCCCTGGCACTCTACTAAGGGTGACATAGTGAGATTCTGTCTCAAAATAAAATAAAAAACGCTACTTCCACATTTTTTAAAATGGTAAATTCTGGCTGGGTGCCATGGCTCACACCTGTACTCTCTCTCTTTTTTTTTTTTTTTTGGCTGGGGCTGGGTTTGAACCCCCTACCTCTGGCATATGGGGCCAGTGCCCTACTCCTTGAGCCACAGGCACCACCCTACACCTATACTCTCAATACTCTGGGAGGCCAAGGCAGGAGGATCACTTGAGGTTAGGAGCTCAAGACCAGCCTGGGCAACATAGTGAGACCCCTGTCTCTACAAAAAATAAAAACAAACAGGAATAAAAAACAATTATAAGTGCCTGGAAGGAGAATTTTAGATTAAAGGATATATAAAGTATTAAGACTTTTGATAATAAGGAAATATGAAGTTTCTTTTAAAAATGTTTGTGTGGGCTTGGCGCCTGTGGCTCAAGCGGCTGAGGTGCCAGCCACATACACCTAAGGTGGCGGGTTCGAATCCCCAGCCTGGGCCCGCCAAACAACAATGATGGCTGCAACCAAAAAAAAAATGGCCAGGCGTTGTGGCGGGCGCCTGTAGTCCCAGCAGCTTGGGAGGCTGAGGCAGGAGACTCGCTTGAGCCCAGGAGTTGGAGGTTGCTGTGAGCTTTGATGCCAGAGCACTCTACCCAGGGGGATAGCTTGAGGCTCCGTCTCAAAAATAAATAAATAAATAAATAAAAATGTTTGTGTGTATGCACAGTAGAATACAGTATTCTTTTCTAGAAGAATCCTGACTTCTCCCTACTCCTTGGTCCTTCTTTGTGGGGATACATTTTGCAGCTGCCTATAGATGTCACCAGAGGAAGGCAAGTCACAGGGGATAAGAACCTTGGTGTGAAAACCACAGGGCCAGAGAATGAATGGAAAACCCCGTGATGAATGTAGAAGACAGTTTTGTTTTAAATCAAGATATTCAGTCCACAGAACCAAAATCTGCCCCCAAAAGGGAATCAAACTCTTATTAAAACAAGCATTTACAAGCAACCAAATTAAACATTTTCCAAGTTCAGAGTGAATGAGGAAAGATTTGGTTATGAGGTCGAATTTTTTTTTTTCAAATTCTTTTCAAAAGCTGGTTCTCCAGCTGGGGCATAATCACAAGTTCCTCACAAAGGGCTGTTTGTGTATCTGCTCTGGCAGGTGGGATATCATTCCTCTAACAAAATGTCACTATTCCAGATGCTGAAGGGATAGCGTTGACCAACAAACGAGATCCTCACCTTCATGAAGCTGACTTTCCAGTGAGAGGAGACAATAAACAAACAAATAGATAAGGAAACAGGGAAACAAATAAACAAGGAATGCTGACATGGCAACAAGACGGCCTTGGGCTCCTTGTTACCACCCATAAGTTCATGTTCTCAATCCACCATATGTCCCTACAGAGAAGCAGTTTGGAGATTTTATATCCTATATGTCTGCATCTCTTTTTGGCAAACCAGTGTGCATCTGTGTGTTACAGACTGCTCAGTGGTGCAGGACTGCGGCTCCAGCTTCATCCCTTACAACTCGCTGTGGAATAGGCACATTTCGTTTTTAGGAGGTTGGGGCCCAACTCAGCTGTGTCAGAAGCTGTGTGGCCTCAAACAAGCTCCATTATGTTTGTGAACCCAGGTTTATTTCCACTATATCAATAATAATTAAGACTTGGCCTCTTAGCACAGTGGGGCAAATAATGAGGAGCACATGAAAACACAGGCGTAAGGCCATCTGGGGCACGGTGCGGTTCTCCACACTTATCTCCGTGTCTGGGAATTGCTTATTTGCTTTCCTGTTTTGGTCGATCAACTGCCCACTCCAAGCCTCAATTTTCTTATCTTTTAAAGGGGTTTTCCCATGCGGGAAGCACCACAGAGAAACATAACCTATGGGGTCTGGCTGTACTGGAGCCCCTCTGACCCTTCTGGTCCTCAAGCCCCTTTGTGCCTCGCTGGAATAGAAAGATTGCTGCCCCCCACCCCCCCTTAGCCACTCCCTACTGCCCCCTCTGTGGCTTCTGTTGCCCTAAGTCACAGTCTCTTCTCCCTGTCACTGCCTCCTGGGGCTGGCTGGGCTGGGAAGGCCACACAGCCTCAGCTGCAAGTGTCTCCTCTCCCCATGTCAACATTGTCCTTTAGTGCAGTGTGTAACCAGCCTCTCCCAAAGAGAGGTCTGGCCTTGGCCCTGGGCTCTTGGCAAGTGGTCTCTAGACTCACAGAAGATCCTGTCTGATAGGAGTACCTGTGTTGGACTGGGGACTTTGACCATCAGAATGTCTGACAATGTGATTTACAATGTGGCTGTCAAAGATAAACAGAGCTGGGCATTTGCTACAGGCAGCCTGAGACAGATGTTGTTCACTCTACTATGGCAGGGGAGAGAGAGAGACTTCTGTATAAATTGAGCTCAACTTCCGTCTGCAGACGTGACTGGGCATTTTAAAGGATGAACTAAGGAGGAGGAGTGAGCAGGGACTTGAGCAGCATTAGGGAAGTAGAATTATAGAAAGCAGGAAGGGGAGCTGTTTTCCAAGAATAGTAGACAAGGAAGGGACAGGGCTAGAGTGCACCTCAAGCGGTAAATTTTTCTCACAGCTCTCGGCTCACTCATCCAGGAGGAACTTGAGTGGACTGGATTTGCTGATCATCCCAGGGACACACATGGCTCTGAGCTGTTAGAAACCAGGCTGGTGTTTGTTTAACTGTAGAGTGGAGAAGTGCACAATGAAATCATTTGTGCTAGAAGTTTGCAGTTCTTATAGGCCAAGGCCAAGGGTTCAGGGGTTTCCCAACTCCAGTTTGGTCAAGGAGAGTCTTTGCTGGGTCTTTCAGCCATGTAGTATCAGCTCTGACCTCTGGAGGGGGTGGAAAGGGAAGGCCAGCCACGTGGACAGCATGTGACAGGACTGCAATAAATTTATAGCTGTAGAATCTCAATAATACTGCAGTTGGCAGTGCTCTGTGAATGTTGTCACGCATTGAGGCAGAGAGGAGGTGACACCATCCACAACTTCACAGGGAAAGTATAATGAAACTCCACATTTGGAGGCCTCCTAGGCTCTGCCCCAACATGTCTCTTCCCCTGGATGTTTTAATTTGTGTCCTTCCCCTGTAATCCACCATAAGGATGAGTGAAACAACTTTCAGGGAGTTCTGTGAGTTCTTTGAGCAAATTATCAAACTTCAGAGTGGTTTTGAGGAATCTTCCAAACTTTCACTTGGTGCTAAAAGTGCAGCCTGCTGTCTTTTGGGGATAGTTCCCTCTAACTCTGTAGTGGGAATGATCTCCTCACTCCTCCATCAGCAGCCAGGTGCCCCACCTTCATGGGTGCTAGGGTGTGCAGTGGGCAGAGGCACATGTGAAGATGGGAGGATGCCCTGGCATGGGGTGGGAACACCATGGAGGAGGGAAGTCCTTTTAGGCTTGGGCCTGGTAATTGCCTGATCACTCCAGCTGCAGATGTTAATGACCTTCAAGGATCAACTTTCAAGATTCAAAGTACACTTGGCAACACAAGCAATGTCTGCAGCCACTTTCTGTGAGTTTTAAAGAAAGAACTTTGGAGACATCCCTCCTTCTGGTCTCTGTCTAACACCTGCCAGTCTCTCCCAAGGTACCAATAAAAAAGGTTCTGGATGCTTTTAGCCTGGGCCATCTCATGGAGAGGGGAGGCCTTGTTCTGCACATGGAGCTGCGTGGCTTCTAGCTTGTTCTATTGGCTTGGTAGCCTCATGTCTCTCCCCTGTAATTCTCCAACATTTTGTAATTCTGAAATTGTATTTACTTTTATTGATATGTTACTTCCATCTATAATTCTATTTCCAGTGGGTAAATCTGAACTGAAACCCCATTTTGGGGTTAAGTGTCATGTTTTTGGGAACCAAGCCCATGCAGAAAAGAGGTTCATGAATTAAGGTGATGGATATCCCAGTCATCTTGAGTTGATCATTATACCTTGTGTATATGTATCAAAATGCCACATGTACTCCCAAAGTATGTCCACCTGTGATATATCAATTAAAAATATTTAAAAAATAGACTGCATGTGGTGGCTCACACCTGTAATCCTAGCACCCTAGAGGCTGAGGTGGGTGGATCGCTTGAGGTTAGGAGTTCAAGACTAGCCTGAGCAAAGTGAGACCCCATCTCAAAAAATAACTGCATGGTGGTGGGTGCCTGTAGTCCCAGATACTCTGGAGGCTGAGGCAAGAGGATCACTTGAACCCAGGAATTTGAGGTTGCTGTGGGCTATGATGCCATAGTACTCTACCAAAATTTTGAGACTCTGTCTCAAAAAAAAGTATATATATATACTTTTTTTAATATATATATTTAAAAAGAGGTTCATTGAAGTAGTATGTGAGATGACAAATAATGAATACACATGATTTCTAAAAAATGTTATATAACCTTTCTTTCATATGATGCCTTTTTGTCCAAGGTGTCCATAAAGTCTGATAACATAGGAAAGAATACATACTATCATCAAGAACTTCAATCTTTTAAAAAAACAAAGTAATATTATTTGTATTTCTAGATTTTATGGACACTCAACATTTCCCCCCCCCTTCTCTTTAAAATTAACTCTATGAGAAGGGTAAGGTATTTGCTTTCCTTATTCATTGTAATAGCCAGTGAATGGATGTTTGAGTGCCTCAGAATCATTGAGAAAATGACAGAAGTACATAAATACAAATAATGGAGACAGTGTGCATATCAGTCATTTTGGATTTAAAGAAGAATAATTAGCTGACCCTTGCAAAGGACACATTTAGGGCTGGATGGGTGTGGGGGCTCATACCTGTACTACCTAGCACTCTAGGAGGCAGAAGTGGGAGGATACCTTGAACTCCCAGCTTGAGCAAGAGCAAGACTTCACCAATACTAAAAATAAAAAAAATTAGCTGGTTGTCATGGCAGGTATCTGTAGTCCCAGCTCCTCAGGAGACCAAGGCAGGAGGATCACTTGAGCTCAGGAGTCTGAAGTTGCTGTGAGTGAGGCTGATGCTATAGTGCTTCAGTCTGGGCAACAGAGTGAGACTCTGTCTAAAACAAAGAAAGAAACAAAAACAAAGGACATGCTTGGTTGGGACGTAAGTACAATACACTACATGTTTTAAATTATTCTCAGTGCAGGCCACACATGGTGGCTCACATCTGTAATCCTAGCACTCTCGGAGGCCTAGGCAGGGGGATCGCTTGAGTGCAGGCATTCCAGAGCAGCCTGAGCAAGAGTGAGACACCATTGCTACTAAAAATAGAAAAACTAGCTGGGCAGTCCAGCAGGTGCCTGTAGTCCCAGCTACTTGGGAGGCTGAGGCAAGATCACTTGAGCCCCAGAGCTTGAGGTTACTGTTAGCTATGATGATACTATGGCATTCTACACAGGGCGACAGAGTGAGATTCTGTCTTAAAAAATAATAATAATAAAATAATTTTAAAAATAAATTATTCTCAGCGTAGTTCTCAGTTTTGTGTATGTGCCCACCATCTGTGAATTGTAAATGATCTGCAAAATGCTACATCTGCTATTAAATTTTAATAATTCATTGAGATCAGCAGTGGAATTAACTACACAGAAGTACACAAATGTGTTTCTGAAGCTGTGCATGGGAGCACAGGAGCAGAAAGGACCTTGGAGTCAGAGAGGTGATGTGAAGAAGCCTTTGTCGGACTTGAGGCCCTTAGGCACCCACTTCGTACAGGGTCCTGTGTATGAGTTCTGTGGAGCAAGCTCTGAAAGCTAGAAGATGTGGTTCCCTGCCTTCAAGCTGCATAAAATATAATAGAAAGGGTTCCCACGAGAAAGAAATGAGCATAACTTACCAGTTCCCCTGGACCAGTACAAACAATGTTGACGGAGGCTGAGGGAAGTATAAATACTCTCTGTGTTCTTTACTCGTATTTATTCTTCCCCACCACCCATCCTTATCATATCAAACACATAATCCTTATGCTTTCATGGGCTGAATTGTGTCTCCTCAAAAAGATACACTTTAATCTTAACTTCCAGGTACCTGAAAATGTGATCTCATTTGGACACAGGGTCTTTACAGGGGTGATCAAGTTAAAATGAAGTCCTTAGGGTGGACACTAACCCAACATGACTGGTGTCTTTCCAAAATGGGGCATGTTGGACACAGAAACTGACATCACAGGGAGGATGCTCTGTAAACTGTAAACTATCAGAGATTACCAGCAAACCACTGGAAGCTCGGGGGGAGGCCTGCAACAGACTCCTCACAGGCCTCAGAAGGAACCAGCCCTGCTGACCCCATGATCTCAGATTTCCAGCCCCTAGAACTATGAGAGAGTAAGTTTCTGTTGTAAGTCATCAATGTGTGGTACTTTGTTATGGCAGCCCCAGAACACATGGATATACCATGTGCCAGGGACTGTTCTGAACACTTTCTTGTGTAACAACTCACTTGATTGTCACATCACCCCTATGAGGTGGTATTGTGATAACCATCCCCCTGATGTCGATCAGGACACTGAGGCCTGGAGCCAGGTTCAGCAACTTACCTGAGGCCACATAGCTACTAAACGACACAGCCAGGATTTGGTCTGCGCCCTTAACTACTCTGCTATACTGCCTGTCCATCAGCTGTGGGAGGAAATGCAGGCAGGCAGGGAAGAGGACACTTCTGGTGTGGGTCCCTGAAGGTCATCAATTAGGGAAGGGCCATTTAAAGTGAAAATAATCAGGCACCTTTATTTTAGTTAGGGTGAGGCGGTATCCCTGCCCAAGGGCTATTATGTTTGGCCTTTGGTTTAATTAAGTAATCATTCTGGAGGTTGATGTCTTTCTACTCTCTCCTTGCCCTGCAGGTGGGCTGTGATGACCACCCTGTTGAGAGGAGAGCAGCCTAAGACCTGTGAACAGTGGTTAATCCATCAACCACAGTGATGGCTGGAAAATTCTCCCTGTCCCCCACAGAGAACATCAGCAGAGCCCTGGAATACACGGTGACTAGCACAAGGTGACTCCCACCTGATGTTGGTTGGTGCTTCATGAAAGAGCTAATTTTATTGGGAGATGGGAGGGGTAACTCTTGAAGGCCAGAAAAGGGTGACAAGGACTTGGCTGGAAAAGCTAAGGAATGGAGGAATCTCCTCCTTCCAGGATTGCCTGGATGCTTTAATTTAACTGAGCGATTTCTCAGCACACTTGTTTATAGGCAAGGCCTGGTGATTCAGAATGATAAAGTGAGTGAATCTCACTTGTGGGAAAAGGGACCCAGAGATCAACTCTGGGGAAAGAGAGATTAAGTTATAGCTAGACTTTGTTTATCTCTGCTCCTAGCTCCATTTCATGTCCTAAACTTTGTTGTCCTCTTTTCTTTTCCATTTCTGGTTTTTTTTTTTTTTTTTTTTTGAGACAGAGTTTTACTTTGTCACCCTCAGTAGAGTGCTGTGGTGTCACAGCTCATAGCAACTTCCAACTCCTGAGCTTAGGCAATTCTCTTGCCTCAGCCTTCCAAGTAGCTGGGACTACAGGCACCCACCACAGCACCCGGCTATTTTTTGTTGCAGTTTGGCCAGGGCGGGGTTTGAACACGCCACCCTTGGTATATATGGCCAGTGCCCTACCCACTGAGCCACAGGCACGGCCCTTCTTTTCCACTTCTAAAGCATGATGTCTTGCATATACTCCAACACACTGTGAACCTATTTCAGAACACAGGTGCACCATATGCAAACAAATAAGCAAATCTGTAATAACTATTGACACTTGGAGGCTGAGCTGGCAGTAGGATGTCACACTGATTGTCTGCCAGGCCACTGGTCGTTCTCATTTTATAGATGATAAAACTAAGGCCCAGTGTAGCAGCTCACTGTCTTAGATTACAGTGACAGCAGCTAACTTCTATTGGCTGCTTCTGATACAACCAGACACTGTTCCTTTATCTTCTTGTCTTTATTTGGGGATCCCCTCCCTATCAGACTTTGAGACAAAGATTTAAGGGCAAATAGTTTAGTAGGGAGGGGGCTGCAGGAAGTGTGGCCAGGGAGTGTGAGATCAAGGCAGGGAGCAGAAGAAGCCAAAGAAGGTGCAGATGGTTGGGTCACTGCTTTGGGCACAAGGCGACTCTGCTGGGATGTGTAGGCTGCACCCCAGAACTGTCACCCTGAGGACAGAGCAACCAGAGAGCATTAGCTCCTTAACATTTCCAGTCTGTTTGGCACATAAACCAGTCCATTGAAGCCACAAAGTAACCTCTGGCAGGGACAAGGGGTTAGGATGGGGTGCTAACACCATCTACTGCTCTATCCCTTGATCTTTTCCATCCTTTCTCTCCATATTCTCTGTTTAAATTCCCATAATGCAGAAGGGAAAAAATGCATTGTCCTGACTTATTAATAATAACAACTATTTATTAAACAGCTTCCTCTGTGTGAAGTACTCACTTGTAGTTAGCTGGCTGCTCCATGTATGACATAGTTACATTTATTATCTTCTTTGTTTTATTTTATTTATGTATTTATTTATTTTTTGAGATAGTTTCAAGCTGTCACCCTGGGTAGAGTGCTGTGGCATCACAGCTCACAGCAACCTCTCAACTCTTGGGCTTAAGCAATCCTCTTGCCTCAGCCTCCCAAGTAGCTGGAACTATAGGCACCCACCACAATGCCCTTCTATTTTTTGGTTATAGTTGTCATTGTTGTTTGGTAGACCTGGGCTGGATTCGAACCCGCCAGCTCCAGTGTATGTGTCTGGCGCCCTAGCCACTTGAGCTACAGCTGCCAAGCCATCTTCTTTGTTTTAAAGATGGGAGAAATGAGGCTCAAGGGATTTACCCAAGGTCAGTAAATGGTGGAGCTGGGACTTGAAGCAATCTGACTCTAGCACACTGATCTTAACCCCCTGGGGACAAGGAGCTCAGAACCCAGAGGCCCAGCTGCCTCCAAGAGTGAGGATTTGGAGAGGACACAATCTGGCTCCCTCTTGACTCCAGTGGCAAGAACAAGACAAAACTGGTCTTTCAACAAGACATTATTAATTGTAAAGTACACATAGTTGCTCTTTGCATATGGCTTTCAGTTGATGGCTGAGTATGTGCGTGTGTGTGTGTGTGTGTGAGGTTCTTACTGGAAAAATTTTCTCTGGAAGAAAAGAGCCCTGGCTGCTTTACATTTTAAAGTTGCCAGTTTGTTAAAAATCAGGCTGGGAAGGAGCTTGTTAAGGCAAAAATGTGAGAGACTGTAGTTGAAGCAAGTACGACCAAGGATGTAATTTTTCAGACTTTGCAGAGAATTCTTGGATCAAACCATGGATGCAGTGGCTGATTTTAATAGGAGCTATGAGGAATCTAATTCCTTTAGTCATAAATGCGTTTGAGGCCAGAACCCAATTCCCTGCTGCACTAGGGAACTTTTATCATTTGTTCTCCAAGCTCAGAGTCATAAGTGACTCTAGTCCCAGGTCCATGATGACCAACACTTGGGGTCGGAAGGGCCTGACCTCTTCCAGGAGAGCCAGAGTGGAAGAGAAAGTGGTGAATATGAAGAAGCCTTTTGATTGACAGTGACATTGTTCAATGGTTGGCCATTCAGCCAGGGAGGAAGCCCTTATGTCTGAGCTTCCCTAGGCCTGGGCCTGAAAGGATGGCTGGGAGGACTTCTGTTCTGGGGAACAGGGTGAGCAACTTCTGCACCTGCACCAGCCTTGCCTAGAATATAACCTTCTACTTGGGCCCAGCAGCAAAAGTCTTTTCCATCATGTGTGTCATGGGACAGGAGGGTTGAAGGGAGAGGGAGGACAGAGAGGCTGGAAGTCTGAGAATGTTTCAGTAAAGTAAACAGGAAGTGAATGTTTCCCAGACTGGGAAGCAACTCCCATGAAAAGAGGAAGGCAGAATATCATGGAAGGTCTGTCCGGAGTGCCAGGGCTAAAGAAGGGAAGATGACCTGGTCAAAATCCTGGTCAGTGGGTGTCCACTTATGACACGAGGTGAGGCTGAGACAGGGTGAGTGTAAATGATGAAAATTTCAGAAAGAGATGTGTGTGCAGGAAGGGTGATCAGAGTGGGCTGGGGGCCAAGCTCTGTCCTAGGCAAGAGCCACTTTCCTCTACTGTGGAGCTGGCACAGGGACAAAGGCCTGGCAGAGAGTTGGTCCTACTCTTTTTTTTTTTTCAATTGTGGTAAAGCATGTGTAACATAAAATTTGCTGCTTTAGTCATTTTTAGGCGTACAACCTTGCAGCATTTGTTACATTCATATTGTGCAACCATCCCAACATACATCTTTAGAACTTTTTCATCTTCCCAAACTAAAACTCTACCCACTGTGAACCCTAAAAAAGCCAGTCCTTCTAGATGGATCCTGAGTGGCTAACTGGACCTAATTTCAACATACAGCCCAGCCACCATCTGCTGATTAAAGGTCACATATGTACTCTGTGATCCTGGAAAATCTGCAGTCTCACATAATTTTGGGACTTTCATAGCTGTCTGTTCTTATTCAAGCTGTCTGAACCAATAGCTGCTGAAAATCCCATTTTTGCCTCCTTGACCTAGTCATTTGGCGGTGACCTGTGTCCACGAATCAGAACCAAACAAATTGGTATTCCTCATTTGCATAGCAGACTAGAGTGGGAACCTGGGTTGAAACTTTATAAAAATCACCCCCTCTCTTTTATTCTCTTAGAATCCAACTGTGACTGTTCTCTAGAATAAAGTCTCTCTCTCTCTCTCTCTCTCTCTCTTTTTAAAAAGTAAACCCTTTTCTGTGTATCTGTTGACACCATTAAACACTAACTTCCCATTTCTCATCCCCTAGTCCCTGGTACCCACCATTCTGTTTTCTGTCTTTATAAATCTGATTCCTTGTGGAACCTTGTGTAAGTGGAACCATACAGTATTTGCCTTTTCCTGTCTGGCTTAGTCACTGAGCACAATGTCCTCAAGCTTCCTCCATGTGGTGGCAGGTGTCAGAACGTCCTTCCTTTCTAAGGCTGAGTAATAGCCCTTTGTATGGATGAACCACATGCTGTTTATTTGGTGGGTAGACGTTTGGGTTACTTCCATCTCCAGGAAGTTGTGGATAATGCTGCTGTGAATGTGAGTGTGCAAATACCTGTTTCAATGCTTATGTTCAATTGTTTTGGATGTGTACCCAGCAGTGGGACTGCCGGACCTGCTTTTGTCTTTGACATGAGTTGAGGTGGGCCTGGGAGCCAGGCTGGCACAGCCCTCAGATATGATAATATCACTTTAGTTCTCAGAACCTGGGTGTCCTCTATTGTGATGAGGGATAACAATAATAGTAGTAGCAACTACAGGGATGTTGTGAGAAGACATACTTAAAGTTTTTAAAAAATAAAAATGCTCACGTGTTGTGTACATTGACTGGTGCCTGGTACCCAACCTGCTTTGAATCATTTCTGCCAGGATTTTGCCAGCAAATCCCCAAGGAGTGGGGCGCAGACTTTCTCACATCCACCAGAGGTCGCCCCTGCTATGGCTCTGTGGCCTGGCTGGGCCATGCCAGCTTCTCTTCACCTGCCATCATTCCCCCTACCCATCCTCCCCCTCCAAGTTATGGACCAGCCTCTAGCTCCATCCTCTTACCCACTTGCTCCATTACCCCTCTGTCACTGCTTTCACTCAGGTACAAAAAGCCCCCCCAAATTATTCAGGCCAGATCACCTGATGACCTGTGCCCTCATACCCCCTGGAGGAAGTTCCTTCTGCAGGAATTTCAGCCCATGGTGTTAGCACATTAATCAGACCCAAAGGATCTCTTGCTGTAGCTGATGACAATGTCCTGTCTCCCTCTGGAGGGCTTTCCTGGGGGGTCAGGTGAGGGTATGTGTGGGAAAGGTCTCCCATAAACACAACCCCAATGTTGGGACGGGTTGGGCCCTAAGAATCCCTCCTGGTCATAACACACTTGGGGAACTGCCCTTTACTGGTAGGAGGCAGGGAGAGCACATTCAAGTGTCCATGGGGCCTGACCCATTGTGGTCCCTGGGAGAAGCTCCAACTCCAAGGGGGCAGCTGCTCTTGCAGCACAGCTCGTGGGCACTTGCCAGGCCTGAATGTGAAATTTGTGTGGCCAGATATTTTGATTTTGCAAGAGAATCTGAAAAATGCAGATTTTTTTTCACAGGAAATCTTCAACTGTTTCAGTATTGGCAGTTTCAATTTTTTCAGACTCTTGTGGGCTGTTCAAAACAGTCTATAGCTGGTCTTGGCCTATGGGCACCACTGTGCAGCCTCTGATAAAGTCTCACTGAAGATACTGGTCAGTTGCTGATGGTAGATGCCCTGTCACATTGACCATGGGGCTGATCTGAATTCTGAGCTGTCCAGGTGCTCTTTGGTCCTCATCCTCTCAAGTATGAGCCAGGACCCCTGGTCTCCAGTGGGAAGGGGGGTAAGTAGGGAATCATTTGGCCAGCTCCCTTGGGACCCAAGGTGAACCAGTCACCTGGAGATATGAAAAGCCCTGTTTATACCCCATTTCCATGAGCTGTCCAGCATCACTTCTGCCCTTACAGCATGAACACGGGGCTCTCCTCTATCACCAGGGTGGCACTATTGGGTGTACATAAGAAATGTCAGTTGCTAATTGTACACTGACAGTTCAACCATCTCAGGAAAGGTCGACCTCATACTGTATAAGGATGGCATGACAGTCCTTCTGAATGGGGGTAGGGAGTCTTGTCCTTGAAGCTCCATGGACAGAAGATTTGGGCTGGGAAGAAAGACGCCCTGGGATTGAGGTGGAAGTTCCAAATGCTGTGCTCTTTACACCTACATGGTGAGTGTGATCCAGCTGCAAGATCTAAAATAGACGTGCTTGGCAGAGGGCCCCTCAAGGTGTGAAAGTGGTGCTTCACGTGCCCAATGGATGTCTGTGTGCAACGAGAAGCCAGACGCCACCCCTCTTCCCCCAGTGTATATGCAGGGGATGGGACTTCTTGGGGAGGTCCCGGTTTGTCTTTGCTTCTGACCCCAAGCAGGCAGCTGGGTTAGCAGCAGTCCTGAACAGGGAAGCCCTTTTCCTAATTTGAGAGTGTGAAGTGCTGAATGCCCGCACATTACTACCTCTGCACCTCCTCCCCAAGCCTAAAGCTCATGGAATGAACTAAGTCATATTTTTAACAAGGACGAAAACAGGGCAGGGTAATTCTGGCTCCCTCTCTTTGTAGCCCCCCAAGAGCTGACTCCGTCACCCTTCTCCAACACATGCAGATACCCATATATGTGACACACTCCTCATTTTCCACAATTCGGCAATTTGATACCCCACTGAGAAAAAGCTACCCTTCTTGCCAATTCCAGGAAATAAAACTAAGCACATATCATGGCCCTCTGTGTAGCCACAGCCTCATCCTTTGGTGGGAGGTGGCCTCTGTAAACAAAGCTTTTTGCTGAGGACTCTTTCCGCTGTTTGGAAGGGAGCCAAGGTATCTCCCTTCTCACCTCTTCACCAGCAAAAACTCCACCATTGTTTCGTCTCTTCTTTTTTTTAAGTTCTCACCAAAGGCTCTCTTCTCATTTTCCTCAACCCTGCAATGGGCCTAGATTCGGAGTTCACAGAGAGTCATCATCGTCCTAGCCAGCCAGCCTTACTGTGTCCAGTGACTGGGCACTGTGCCTGTCTCAGGCCAGCACTGTCAGATAGAGCCTTCTGCTGTAATGGGAAGTCCTTTTCTGCCATGTCCAGTGCAGCAGTCAGTTACTAACCACCTGTGGCTATGTGGCCAGTGCCACAGAAGAACTGAAGTTTTCATTTAAATAGCCACAGGTAGCTAGTGGTTATGGCAGTGGCCAGCACAGGTTTAGACCCTCATAATGTCTGTAATTATTCCTCCCATTTTACAGATGAACAAACCAAGGCTCTGAAGGACTAAGTTACCTGCTTAGGGCCATAGAACTAGCTCATCTGTGGTCCCAAGGATCTATGTCTGAAGGGAACATTGCTTTGGAAACCCTAGATTCCCTCCTCCTATTTTCCCCCAGAAAAAGAAAAATAATTCTTCATAATTCCTTCAACTAGATAAAATCCACTATGATATTTGCCTATTTCTTCCTGTGTTTTTCTATACATATACCATACTCACGGATTTACACATATATATATTGTTTTAATTTTAGACTTTTATACATTTGCCCAGTACAGCAGTTTTTGGGAAAAGTTTATACGTTGATACGGATTTGCACTGTAACAGTGTAAAAGAGTGTTTTCTTCCTTTCCTTCCTTCGTTTTCCTCCCTTCTTTCCTTTTCTTGAGATAGAATCTTGCTCTGTTGCCTGGGCTAGAGTGCCATGGCCTCAGCCTAGCTCATAGCAACCTCAAACTCCCAGGCTCAAGCGATTCTCTTGCCTCAGCCTCCTGAGTAGCTGGGACGACAGGGGCCTGCCACCACATCTGAATTATTTTTAGAAGAGACAGGGTCTTGTTTTGCTCAGGCTCCTGAGCTCAAGTGATCCTCCCACCTTGGCCTCCCCGAGTGCTAGGATTATAGGCCTAAGCCACTGTTTCTGGTCAAAAGAATATTTCCTTGCCGTATCTTTATCTAATATCCTTTTTTCTTTTGTTAAATCATTCTTATGTTTCTCCAGTGCATTTTTTTCCTAGCATTAAGCAGCAGTTTCCTGATATTTTATTATTTATTTATTTAGAGACAGAGTCTCATTTTGTTGCCCTCAGTAGAGTGCCATGGCGTCACAGCTCACAGAAACCTCTCTACTTTGGGGCTTAAGTGAGTCTCTTACCTCAGCCACCTGAGTAGCTGGGACTACAGGTGCCTGCCACAACATCCAGCTATTTTTGTGGTCACTGCTGTTTTAGCTGGCCAGGTCCGGGTTTGAACCTGCCACCCTCAGTATATGGGGCTGGCGCCCTACCCACTGAGCCACAGGTGCCGCCCTGCCTGACATTTTGTTTTTAAAGAAATGAAGATGTCACTATGTTTCAAAGGCTGGCCTCAAACTTCGTGGCTCAAGGAATCCTCCCACCTCAGCGTCTACCTGGGACTACCGGTGTGGGGCAAGTACTGTGCCGGGCTCCCTCCCTGCTACTTTTGGCTGCCTTCTTGTCCCAGCCTTCCAATCCAGCAGGATCAAAATCACCAAAGCCAGGTGAACAAAGTGGACAAAGACACCCTGTTACGGGAAGCTGGAAAGTCACGAGGGTCAGCACGGGGGAAAAGAAAGAAACACTTCTCCTCCTGGATCACTTTTTACTTTATTTTTCCCCTACATCGTGAGTTGTGATAGTCGCTTGCCTTTTGCTGTCCCTGTTGGTACCTGACGGTGTGACACCCAAAATGCCTACTTGGCAAACAATCCTGATTCTATGGTTAGTAGTGATTAATCAATATAGTTAATTAATTATAATGCCATAAAACAACAGAAAACTGGGCAGAGATGAGTCCAGAAGAGTGAAGAGGACTTTGGGTCCAAACACTGAGGTCTGTCCTGACTAGTGCTGGGGTTGGAGCTGCCTAATCCTTCACCAGGGACTGGAAGATTTTGAGGAGAGAAGAAGGGGCAGCATATTAAAGATGCTACAAGGAGGAAACCCAACCTGACCAAGTCCTTACTGGAAGGCATGACAGAACCTCAACTAGATTTGGAGAATATGATTGTCAGTGTTCAGAACGCAGCCTTGAGCTTGCTGTGCTTTCTGAGCTAAGAAGGCTTTGCTCTGATTAGGACCCAGAGATGTAGCTTCCGTCTGAGCCAGGTTGTCATGCTGTCACTGTCCACAGCCTCCTGAGGCCTGTGGGCATTTTTCTGCCTTCATAAGCGGGTTTCTTCTCTGCTGAGAACTGCTACACAGGCAGCTGGAGTGTCTATGTGTGGTGTAAACATCATGGAGCCTCAAAATGGGGTGAGATAGGGCTTAATTCCAGAAGGTCTGCAGAGTAACTGAGGCTACAGAGATGGACAAGAGCTGGTCTGCTCTGTCTCTGGGTCCTGAGCAGCCTCTCCTGTGCCTGTGACTCCAGCAAGTAGCAAGATGGGAGAACTAAGAGCTATTAATGTTCTACAGAATTTGATGTCTGGTTTGGATCCCTGGGTTAGAGGTTTAGAACTGTCACTCAAGCACTCTCCCTGATGGCCTGTTCCTGTCCACACAAAGCCCTTGTAAGACAGTACTGCCCCCACCAGACCCTGCTTGGCCAGGTGGGGCCAGCCCTGGGCTCACAGTTATACACATATGCATTTGAGGACTTCCCCCAAACCATGGCTAACTTCTGAGTTGTCTCTGTCCCAAGCTGAGATTGGGGCGGCGGGCATCATCTCTGGGATAACCACCTCTCAATGTCTCCATTTCTCCACTTGCCCACGCAAACACCCAGGTTTTATTTTATGAGGACATGATGTTAATGTTCTAGAAAAAAAAAACAGTGCTGCAGAAATGAAAGTATTATCTTCTCCAGGGAGCAAGACAATGGGTAGAAAATAAATTATCATAGTTCCTCCAGTCAGGACACAGTACATGGCTAGCTCCAGGCTGGGGGAACAAATGAGTATTCAGGTCACAGGAAAGAGAAAAGCACGCCACAGACTTCATCTGTCAGAACTTTGGGCAGCACTGAATCTCCTCCTTAGTTGCAACTTAAAACTTTCTTTTTCTTTTCTTTCCTTTCTTTCTTTCTTTCTTTCTTTCTTTCTTTCTTTCTTTCTTTCTTTCTTTCTTTCTTT